>NW_020529347.1:0-26173 GCF_003368295.1 Carassius auratus
AAGGGTTTAGGATACCTTAAATGGTGTGGCCATAGCGATTTATTAAAGTAACATAAAAAAATACAATAGTTATTTTACTATATCTTTAAATTTTTTCATTCCAAACTCTTCATAATTTTTTATATAGGTAGAAGTCATCATTTGAAGGAAGCACAGTAAGTTTCATAGCTTTATCATTTTCAAGAGCCAGCATAAATTAAAACTATCATAACTTATAAATCAAGCTTGCAATTCTTAGTACCAATAATGGCCACCAGATGGAGCTATAGGATTACTTTTAAATAATTATTGTAGAAACAAGTATGATTTAAATCATTTATAGAAATCTTTCAAAGAAAAATAATATGAATTTTATGTATTTTACTGATAAAATGACCCTGACTTAATTATAATAACAAGCTGAAGTATTGTGAACTGTATATTAAGAATAATTCTTTATAGGCTTTATGGATAGACATGTTTTGAGTGACTCTTGAAGGATCAGCACCACATCCTCTTTTACCACTGTTTAAAGAATTTATCTTACAGAACAGATGCAAATGAATTTTGGATAGCTTGAATGGTTTGTCGTGGTGATTTTTTGAAATAACAGTAAAAAAGTAACCAGTAAATGTCTTATATTTTTTTAAAGTGCAGCTTCTAAACACTTCAAAAAAATGTACACATAGAAGACAAGTCATTTCTGAGGAAATATGCATAGTTTCATGACTATACAACACTATATGGATGATAGAAAATTAAAAAACTATCATACATCTTATGTCACTCTGTCCCTCTGTCACTGTGGGTAGTGTGTCTGTGTGTGTGTGTGTGTGTGTGTTTGTGTGTGTGTTAAGTGAATTAGGTGTGAAACTATCAGGGTGCATTTAGTCTCCAGCGCCAACATTTTACAGAACTGCCACTTTCCTGGAGTCTCCAGAATTACTCTGTGTCAGGCTCTGAGAGACTTAAGATTCCAAAAAATTATTTAATTAGAATACCATGAAGTATTGTGAAATACTATATATTAAGGCTTTATATATAGGCTTTATGAACAGATTAGAGTGACTCGTGAAGGACCAGCACCACCTCCTCTTGTCCGATGGTTTGAGGAATATATCTTCCAGAATCCAGGATTAAGATTTAGGAGCTCATTTTTATTCCACCTCCTTTCCTGAAAGTCTGTCTTGCAGAATTGACTAAAAATTTATCTTCACATTAATTCCTTATTATTTTGCAATTCTTTTTGTCAGTTCTTCTTGACCTGTTTTTTTCTTCTTCTTTTCTGACCTCATGACCCAGTCAGCATTTTTTGTATAATGGTCAAGTCTTAACTTATCCATTTCTGTATTGCCTTTGTGTTTGATATTTCTAATGGGTATTTCATAATTTTCGACTTTACAGTTTGAGTTAAAACTCTTTTTTAGCGCATTTCATCTGTAAAAGAAAACATGCCTAATAATTCTGCACATATGAATATAAGGAGTTTTTTCTCTTCCAGCTTTCCTGGACTATTGTATAGCACTCATAAATGATTAAATAAAAATAATGGTAGTTATTAAGATTGATATGGTTTGGAATTGGTAAAATGTGCTTGGAAAAAAATCAGAATAAAACAATGTTTTAATATTTAAGTTTGGAATATTAACTGACATGAATGAATGCTATATAAATATTGTTCATGATAACATAATGTTCATAAATGGAATCTTATTGTAAAGTGTTACTAAAGTTATATATATATATATATATATATATATATTGTTCTGTGAATGTGATTTTAAAGTCTAGATTATTCGGATTAACCCTTTAACTGCCATATCCTTTAAAACCTCACTGCCAGAGGGATATTGTGAATGCATGTGCCCGCTGGGCACAGTTTACCTGATGCCACCGGGGTGGCGATGGCATTGGTGGCTTGAGCCCGCCATCGCTGCTTGCAGCTATATTTTAAATTGTTATTGTTTTTGTTGTTGCTAATGTGGCGTTTTTTTCCTTTCATTACAGGTTAAGAAATCTCTTAGGCCTTATCCTTTTCTGACAGTTTTAGGGATTTAAAAACATCCTAAGAATCCTTATTTGTGCTGCAAATAATAATTTCAAACTTATTTGATACTGACCTATGACAACCTGTGACATGACATTTATTAATCTCATGGATGTAACAGTAAAACTCTTCAACTGACAGATAAAGCTGCAATGCAAGCAAAACTATTTCACAAATGCTTATAGGTCATTAAAATCATTACAAAACACTAATAAATTATTTAAGGATTTGGTAACACTGTAAAATAATGTCTAATTTGTTAACATTAGTAAATGCATTGGTAACACTTTATAATAACTGCACTCATTAGCTAAGCATTAGTAAATAGTTCATGATTATAAAGCCTTTTCCCTTAATAATAGTCATTATTAAGCAGTAATACATCTTTAAATAAATATAAAAATAAGGTGTTACTAAAGTTCTATATATTGTTCTGTGTATGTGATTTCAAAGTCTAGATTGGTCGGATTAACCCTTTAACTGCCGCATCCCTTTAAACTTGATTGTCAGAGGGTTACTGTAAATGCTTATGCCCGCTGGGCACAGTTTTTCCCGATGCCACCGGGGTGGCGTTGCACTGACGGCTTGAGCCCGACATCGCTGCTTGCAGCTATATTTTATTATTAGGGCTCAAGCCCAAAGGGCGAGAGGCCTATTGTTTTCCTTAGGATTATTTTTTATTATTATTATTATTATTATTATTATTATTATTTTTTTCCAACGTCTCGGGGGCTTTTGGGGCCCTTAACGTGCTTAAAAAGTCTTGAAAATTGGCACACAGATTGGAACCTGCGGCCATTAGGGCCGGGCAGAGACTGATACACGGGCGTGGCACAGGGGCTCTACAGCGCCTCCTGGAATATGGAGGGCCATATATCATACATTCTTGCTCGTAGACGTATGAAACTCGGTACACATATAAATCTCATCAATCCAAACAACTTTTGTATTGCATATCATGGGCTCCGCCCAACAGGAAGTTGGCTATTTAGGGTTTAGTATTCAAATTTTTCGTCAAAGTTGTGGGGGCTTTTGGGGTCCTTAACATACTCAAAAACTCTTGAAAATTTGCGCACACTTTGGAATCTGTGGCCTTTAGGAGCCTGCAGAGGCTGGGACCCGGGCGTGGCACAGGGGCTCTACGGCGCCCCCTGGAACACAGTCATAAATGTTGATGTATAGCTCACACATACTTGCACATATTCATATGAAACTCAGTACACATATAGATCTCATCGTGCCGAACAACTTTCGTATTGCATGTCATAGGCTCCACCCAACAGGAAGTCAGCTATTTAGAGTTATGTAAAAAGCGCATGCTCTGGAATTTGAAATACTTGTCATAGGTTTTTTTCTCGATTGCCGCCAAACTCGGTCAACATGATCTCAAGACACTGGGGATGAAAAATTGCCAGGGGATTTTTGATATCTCGAACGGTTTGCTCGTGGCGAGGCGTTGAAATTATGGCGAGAAATGAGAAACAGGAAGTGTCTAATACCATCCACATACATTTCCTGATTTTAATCAAACTTCATCAGATTATTCGTTGTATGATGTCGATCGCATATATGTGACTATTAGGAGTCAAAGTTATAGCGCCACCAACTGGCAGCAGAAAGTGTGTCATTTTCAAAATGCTTTGAATTCAGCATCTTATTTTTACTCGATTTGCTTCAAACTTCATCAGAATAATGTTAAAACACAGCCGATATAAATCTGCAAGGGGGATATTGATATCTAAAAAATTGTTGCCGTGGCAACATGTCAAACTGGAATACTTCTCAGGTGATTTTGAGGCAAATAACATACTTAGAATTTCACAAAACTCTGAACACACATCAGTATTTCTGATAGGAACTTAAATTGTGAATGGATTTTGGATAGCTTGAATGGTTTTGCCGTGGTGATTTTTTTAAATGACCTTACAAAGGGAATCATTATTGTATTTTTAAATTGCAGCTTCCAAACACGTCAAAGAATTTTTTCATACAGATGAAAAAGTCATTCTGAGGAAATATGCATAGTTTCACAACTTTACAACACTGTATGGATAACAGAAAATTAAAAAAACTGTCAGACATCTCATCTCACTCTGTCCCTCTGTTTGAGTATATGTGCTTCAGACTTCCATTGTCTGAGAGAAATAGCGCCCCTACAGGTTCAATTCCCGGACTTTTACTTTCACTTTTAAATCGGTTAAAAATACAAACAAATACTTAGATTTAATTCACACTGACAAGCTAAACCAACATATCTGATTATTACCGGTTCAGGGCTCATGGATAAATTATTTCTGGCCAGAGATACGTGAGAAATAGGAGAGATGAATCACCGCTGTGATCACGAGCGTCTGGAGTAAAGAGCTCAGAGAAAACGAATTTATTCCTGTTTTAAAGCTTTTAAAAATAAATTATTACAGCGAAATCACACAATCAACCAATTAGAACACACCAAGAGCTAAATTAAGATGTTTTTGAACTGTTTGTGTGAAAATGAAATATTTGCAGCTGCCTATCTGAAATCACCGCCTCCGATCAGCGCGTACAGTGTCCAGCTCAAAACAAACGAATTTATTCTTGTTTAAGAGCTTTTTTAAATAAAATATTACCACAAATGCACACAATAAACCCATTGTAACACAACAAGAGCTAAATGCAGGTGTTTGTGACCTGTTTAAGTGTGCAAGACTATTTGAAAGCGCGACTGGCAGAATAACATCTCTCGAGCTGCAGGATTCTGCCTTTCGTCGTACGAACGAACACATAACGGACAAGATTATTTCAAAACACATAATAGCTTGGCGACTATAAACGAAAACAGCCACGTGAACATAAACTGGATCTACTGGATTTGAATATTAAAGTGACCACATTTACCACTTGCTTCTGTCTTCAATTTTAATCTATATAAAAAAGGAAACTCATTCGACTTGGCTGCTTTTTTAATGTGTGCGTATTTATTTATTTATCTTTTTATACATTTTGTATAATTTCATAGTTTGTGTATTACAATTATAAAAACAAAAATAAAATTAGCCACTCACATAGAAATAGCTTAGGCCTTAACCTTTTTCTGACAGTTTTAGGGATTTTTTAAAATCCTAAAAAAACCTTATTTGTGCTGCAAATAATAATTTCAAACTCATTTGATACTGACCTATGACATCCTGTGACATTATATTTATTTTAATTTACATAATCTCATGGATGTAACAGTAAATCTGTTCAGCTCACAGATTAATACTAAGCTGTAATACAAGCAGAACTTTCACAAATGCTTATGAGTCATTTAAGGATTTGATAACACTGTAAAATAATGTCTAATTTGTTAACATTAGCAAATTCATTGATAACACTTTATAATAACTGCACTCATTATTAAATAGTCAGTTCATGCTTTATAAAGCCTTGTCCCAATATTAATAGTCAGTAGTAAGCAGTTTATAAATACAGCTATAAATAGCTTGTCCTTGGTTTATAAGCACATTTATTAAAAATGAGAGTAAGTTATCTTCCTATGAAAAATAAAAGATAAAAATAAACAAACAACAACACAGATTGATACAGAACTCAGAAATTTTATTGTGGATTTATGATAAAGCCTGCAAATGAATTCATACTCCTACTCATACTACTCCATACTCCTTTTTCAACATGATGCCAATATACTGAGATGTTAAATTGTGAATGGGTTTAGGATAGCTTAAATGGTGTTGCCATAGAGATTTATTAAAGTAACATAAAAAAATACAATAGTTATTTTACTATATCTTTACAATTTTTCATTCTAAATCTTCATAATTTTTTATATAAGTAGAAGTCCTCATTTGAAGGAAGCACAGTAAGTTTCATAGCTTTATCACTTTCAAGAGCCAGCATAAAATTTAAACTATCATAACTTATAAATCAAGCTTGCAATTCTTAGTACCTATAATGGCCACCAGAGGGAGCTATAGGATTACTTTTAAATAATTATTGTAGAAACGAGTATGATTTAAATCATTTATAGAAATCTTTCAAAAAAAATGAATTGTATATATTTTACTGATAAAATGACCCTCACTTAATTAGAATAACAAGCTGAAGTATTTTGAACTGTATATTAAGAATAATTCTTTATAGGCTTTATGGACAGATACGTTTTGAGTGACTCTTGAAGGATCAGCACCACATCCTCTTTTACCACTGTTTAAAGAATTAATCTTACAGAATAGGTGTGAATGAATTTTGGATAGCTTGAATGGTTTTGCCGTGATGTTTTTTGAAATAATAGTAAAAAAGGAACCAGTAAATGTATTTTTATTTTTTTAAAGTGCAGCTTCTAAACACTTTAAAAAAAAAAAAAAAGTACACATAGAAGACCAGTCATTCTGAGGCATATTTCCTCAGAATGACTGGTCTCATGACAATAGTTTCATGACTATACAACACTATATGGATGATAGAAAATTAAAAAAAAACTATCATACATCTGATGTCACTCAGTCCCACTGTCACTGTGGGTAATGTGTGTGTGTGTGTGTGTGTGTGTGTGTGTGTTAAGTGAATTAGGTGTGAAACTATCAGGGTGCATTTAGTCTCCAGCGCCAACATTTTACAGAACTGCCACTTTCCTGGAGTCTCCAGAATTACTCGGTGTCGGACTCTGAGAGACTTAAGATTCCAAAAAATGATTTAATTAGAATACCATGAAGTATTGTGAAATACTATATATTAAGTCTTTATATATAGGCTTTATGCACAGTTTAGAGTGACTCGTGAAGGACCAGCACCACCTCCTCTTGTTCGATGGTTTGAGGAATATATCTTCCAGAATCCAGGATTAAGATTTAGGAGCTCATTTTTATTCCACCTCCTTTCCTGAAAAGTCTGTCTTGCAGAATTGACTAAAAATTAATCTTCACATTAATTACTAATTATTTTGCAATTCTTTTTGTCAGTTCTTCTTGACCTGCTTTTTTCTTCTTCTTTTCTGACCTCATGACCCAGTCAGTATTTTTTGTACAATGGTCAAGTCTTAACTTATCCATTTCTGTATTGCATTTGTGTTTGATATTTCTCATGGGTATTTCATAATTTTCGACCTTACAGTTTGAGTTAAAAGTCTATTTTAGCGCATTTCATCTGTAAAAGAAAACATGCCTAATAATTCTGCACACATGAATATAAGGAGTTTTTCTCTTCCAGCTTTCCTGGACTATTGTATAGCACTCATAAATGATTAAATAAAAAATAATGGTAGTTATTAAGATTTATATGGTTTGGAATTGGTAAAATGTACTTGGAAAAAAATCACAATAAAACAATGTTTTCATGTTTAAGTTTGGAATATTAACTGACATGAATGAATGCTATATAAATATTGTTCATGTTAACATAATGTTTATAAATGAAATCTTATTGTACAGTGTTACTAATATATATATTGTTCTGTGAATGTGATTTTAAAGTCTAGATGATTCGGATTAACCCTTTAACTGCCGTATCCTTTAAAACCTCACTGCCAGAGGGATATTGTGAATGCATGTGCCCGCTGGGCACAGTTTACCTGATGCCACCGGGGTGGTGATGGCATTGGTGGCTTGAGCCCGCCATCGCTGCTTGCAGCTATATTTATTATTATTTTTTTCCAACGTTACGGGGGCTTTTGGGGTCCTTAACATGCTCGAAAACTCTTGAAAATTGGCACACACCTTGGAACCTGCGGCCATTAGGGCTGGGCAGAGACAGATATACGGGCGTGGCACAGGGGCTCTACAGCGCCCCCTGGAATACTGAGGGCCATATATCATACATACTTGCACGTAGACACACGAAACTCGGTACACATGTAGATCTCATCAAACCAAACAACTTTCGTACTGCATGTCATAGGCTCCGCCCAACAGGAAGTTGGTTATTTAGGGTTTAGTATTCATATTTTTCGTCAAAGTTGTGGGGGCTTTTGGGGTCCTTAACATACTCAAAAACTCTTGAAAATTTGCGCACACTTTGGAATCTGTGGCCTTTAGGAGCCTGCAGAGGCTGGGACCCGGGCGTGGCACAGGGGCTCTACGGCGCCCCCTGGATCACAGTCAGAAATGTTGATGTATAGCTCACACATACTCACACATATGCATATGAAACTCAGTACACATATAGATCTCATCGTGCCGAACAACTTTCGTATTGCATGTCATAGGCTCCGCCCAACAGGAAGTCAGCTATTTAGAGTTATGTAAAAAGCGCATGCTCTGGAATTTGAAATACTTGTCATAGGTTTTTTTGCAGATTGCCACCAAATTCGGTCAACATGATCTCAAGACATTGGGGATGAAAAATTGCCAGGGGATTTTTGATATCTCTAACGGTTTGCTCGTGGCGAGGTGTTGAAATTATGGCGAGAAATGAGAAACAGGAAGTGTCTAATACCATCCACATACATTTCCTGATTTTAATCAAACTTCATCAGATTATTCTTTGTATGATGTCGATCGCATATATGTGACTATTAGGAGTCAAAGTTATAGCGCCACCAACTGGCAGCAGGAAGTGTGTCATTTTCAAAATGCTTTGAATTCAGCATCTTATTATTACTCAATTTGCTTCAAACTTCATCAGAATAATGTTAAAACACAGCCTATATAAATCTGCTGGGGGGATATTGATATCTAAAAATATTGTTGCCGTGGCAACATGTTAAACTGGAATACTTCTCAGGTGATTTTGAGGCATATAACATGCTTAGAATTTCATCAAACTCAGAACACATATCAGTATTTATGATAACTAGACACTGGCAAAAGTTCATAAGAGGGCGTGGAAGAGGCACTCTATAGCGCCACCTTTTGTCAAAAGTGGGGGGGTTAGTTTTAGCTACAGACACCAAACTCGGTACAAAAATTGTTCTCATCAAGACGGACAACTTTCTAATTCACAGTCATCAGCTACGATCAACAGGAAGTCAGCTATTTTGATTTGAATGTGGATTTTTTTTTTTACATTTAGCTGTGAATTAATGCATACTGCTCAGAGGAGAGTAACACTATACACACCAAATTTTGTCTACATGATGCCAAAACATTTTAAACAACTTAAATTGCCAATAGATTTTGGATAGCTTGAACGGTTTTGTCTCTGTGATTTTTTTTAAATGACATTAAAAATGGAATTATTAATTTTCCTGCATTTTTGAATTCCAAACACTTCAAAACCTTTTTTCATACAGACAAAAAGTCATTCTGAGTAAATATGGATAGTTTCACGACTTTACAACACTGTATGGGTAACAGAAAATTAAAAAACTGTCAGACATCTCATCTCACTTCTGTCCCTCTGTTTGAGTGTATGTGCTTAGACTTCCATTGTCTGAGAGAAATTGCGCCCCTACAGGTGCAATTAACGGAGTTTTAGTTTCTCTTTTAAATCGGTTAAAATACAAATAAATACTTAGATTTAATTCACACTGACAAGCTAAACCAACATATATGATTATTACCGGGTCAGGGCTCATTAATAATTGATGTGTGGTCAGTGATACGTGAGAAACAGGAGAGATTAATCACTGCTCTGAGCAGGAGCGTGTGGAATGACGAGCTCAGAAAAAACGAGTTTATTCTTGTTTCATAGCTATTAAGAATAAAGTATTGCAGCGATATCACACAATTCACAAATTAGAACACACCAAGAGCTAAATTCAGATGTTTTTGAACTGTTTGTGTGAAAATTAAATATTTGTGGCTGCCTATCTGAAATCACCGCTCCGATCAGCGCGCACAGTGCCACAAGTTCAAAACTAACAAATTTATTCTTGTTTAAGAGCTTTTTAAAATAAAATATTGCCATAAATGCACACAATACACACATTATAACACAACAAGAGCTAAATACAGGTGTTTGTGACCCGTTTAAGTGTGCAAGACTATTTGAAAGCGCGACTGGCACAATAACATATATCTCTGGAGCTGCAGGATTCTGCCTTTCGTCGTACGAACGAACACATCACGGACAAGATTATTTCAAAATACATAATAGCTTGGCGAATATAAACGAAAACAGCCACGTGAACATAAACTGTTGAGAAATAAATCTGAAGTGGATCTACTGGATTTGAATATTAAGTGACCGCATATACCAGCTGCTTCTGTCTTCAATTTTAATCTATATATATAAAAAAGGAGACTCATTTGTCTTGGCTGCTTTTTTAATGTAGCGTATTTATTTATTTACTTTTTATACATTTTGTATAATTTCATAGTTTATGTATTACGATTATAAAAACAAAAATAAATTTAGCCACTCACATAGAAATATCTTAGGCCTTATCCTTTTCTGACAGTTTTAGGGATTTTAAAAAATCCTAAAAAACCTTATTTGTGCTGCAAATAATAATTTCAAACTCATTTGATACTGACCTATGACATCCTCTGACATGCTATTTATTTGAATTTACATAATGTCATGGATGTAACAGTAAATCTGTTCAGCTCACAGATGAAGACTAAGCTGTAATGCAAGCAGAACACTTATAAATCATTTAAGGATTTGATAACACTGTAAAATAATGTCTTATTTGCTAACATTAGTAAATGCATTGGTAACACTTTATAATAACTGCACTCATTAGTAAATAGTCAGTTTGTGCTTTATAAAGTCTTGTCCCAACATTAATAGTCATTAGTAAGCAGCTTATAAATACAGCTATAAATAACTTTTTCTTGGTTTATAAGGACATATTTTAAAAAGGAGAGTAAAGGGTCAGTTATCTTCCTAAGAAAACTAAAACTAAAAATAAACAAACACAACACAGATTGATACAGAAATATTTATTTCAATATGCAATAAAAGGAAACTGTACACTTGAATTATATATATATATATATATATATATATATATATATATATATATATATATATATATATGTGTGTGTGTGTTGGTATGTGGGAAGCACAGTTTTTGAGTGCACTGTAGACTTGCTCTCCAGGTGGATTCTGGTTGTATGCAGTCCATAAGGTATGGCTTTGTGTGTACATGTGAACAAGGAGAGGACACAAGACGTTTGAGATCATTTTTAATGGAGTTCAAGTAATAAAGAAAGACATTTGTTATGCATCTACATCCGTCTGCATGGACTCTGTACGTGTTTTAAACTTGCTAACCCCTATTATCAACGGCATTGGAAAGCCAATACACACACACAGACACATGTATATATATATATATATACTTGATAAAAAAATAAAAAAAAATATATATATATATATATATATATATATATATATATATATATATATATATATATTTTTTTTTTTTTTTTTTTATCAAGTGTACAGCTGTACAGTTTCTTTTTATCCATCTTGAAAAAATATTTCTGTGTTCTGTATCCCTCTGTGTTGTTTTTGACTTTTTAGTTTGGTAGATGAATGTTCCTTTAAATCTCATTTGTGAATGATTTAAATGTATAAATAGTCTTTGCTTTAGATGAGCTCACAAAGGACTGTCACCATTAGGACTCCCTATGCATAGGGCCCGGGATCTTGTGCAGCGCCCCTGCTGACAACTAGAATAATGTTATAATACTTAAAGTATGAAAATACAATGATTGAACTTTATAGCTTAAGAACAAAACATTTATAGCTGTATTTATGAACTGTTTAATAATGCCTATTAAAGGAGTGCTATTATTATTTTTCAAATTTAGTTATACTGTAATGTTGTTGTTTCAGCATAAAAAAAAGCTCTGCAAAGTTACTAAGCTGAAAGTCCAATTCAAAAGGAGATATTTTATTTAACAAAAAACACTTTTTAAAAACTATAATGAACAAATTGTTTGGACTACAACAAATATTGTCCGGGATTTGTGATTTCACAAATATGGACGAATGGGATGAGAATTGGTTGAGCTGCACTATAGAAAGCAACGAGTGTGATACATATGTAGTTGACCATGAAGCCTGGAAGAGAAAAACAAAACTCCTTATATTCAGGTGTGAAGAATTATTAGGCATTTTTTCCTTTACTGATAAAATAAGCCCAAAAAAAAGGTTTAACTCAGATTGAAAAATGTGTTTCTAAAGTTATATATATTGTTCTGTGAATGTGATTTCAAAGTCTAGATGATTCGGATTAACCCTTTAACTGCCGTATCCCTTAAAACCTGACTGCCAGAGTGCTATTGTGAATGCATGTGCCCGCTTGGCACAGTTTACCTGATGCCACAGGGGTGGTGTTGCACTGATGGCTTGAGCCCGCCATCGCTGCTTGCAGCTATATTTATTATTATTATTATTATTAGGGCTCAAGCCCAAAGGGCGAGAGGCCTATTGTTTTCCTTAGGATTATTTTTTATTATTAGGGCTCAAGCCCAAAGGGCGAGAGGCCTATTGTTTTCCTTAGGATTATTTTTTATTATTATTATTATTATTATTATTATTATTATTATTATTATTATTTTTTTCCAACGTCTCGGGGGCTTTTGGGGCCCTTAACGTGCTTAAAAAGTCTTGAAAATTGGCACACAGATTGGAACCTGCGGCCATTAGGGCCGGGCAGAGACTGATACACGGGCGTGGCACAGGGGCTCTACAGCGCCCCCTGGAATATGGAGGGCCATATATCATACATTCTTGCTCGTAGACGTATGAAACTCGGTACACATATAAATCTCATCAATCCAAACAACTTTTGTATTGCATATCATAGGCTCCGCCCAACAGGAAGTTGGCTATTTAGGGTTTAGTATTCAAATTTTTCGTCAAAGTTGTGGGGGCTTTTGGGGTCCTTAACATACTCAAAAACTCTTGAAAATTTGCGCACACTTTGGAATCTGTGGCCTTTAGGAGCCTGCAGAGGCTGGGACCCGGGCGTGGCACAGGGGCTCTACGGCGCCCCCTGGAACACAGTCAAAATTTTGATGTATAGCTCACACATACTTGCACATATTCATATGAAACTCAGTACACATATAGATCTCATCGTGCCGAACAACTTTCGTATTGCATGTCATAGGCTCCACCCAACAGGAAGTCAGCTATTTAGAGTTATGTAAAAAGCGCATGCTCTGGAATTTGAAATACTTATCATAGGATTTTTTCTCGATTGCCGCCAAACTCGGTCAACATGATCTCAAGACACTGGGGATGAAAAATTGCCAGGGGATTTTTGATATCTCGAAAGGTTTGCTCGTGGCGAGGCGTTGAAATTATGGCGAGAAATTAGAAACAGGAAGTGTCTAATACCATCCACATACATTTCCTGATTTTAATCAAACTTCATCAGATTATTCGTTGTATGATGTCGATCGCATATATGTGACTATTAGGAGTCAAAGTTATAGCGCCACCAACTGGCAGAAGGAAGTGTGTCATTTTCAAAATGATTTGAATTCAGCATCTTATTATTACTCGATTTGCTTCAAACTTCATCAGAATAATGTTAAAACACAGCTGATATAAATCTGCAAGGGGGATATTGATATCTAAAAAATTGTTGCCGTGGCAACATGTCAAACTGGAATACTTCTCAGGTGATTTTGAGGCAAATAACATACTTAGAATTTCACAAAACTCTGAACACACATCAGTATTTCTGATAGGAACTTAAATTGTGAATGGATTTTGGATAGCTTGAATGGTTTTGCCGTGGTGATTTTTTTAAATGACCTTACAAAGGGAATCATTATTGTATTTTTAAATTGCAGCTTCCAAACACGTCAAATAATTTTTTCATACAGATGAAAAAGTCATTCTGAGGAAATATGCATAGTTTCACGACTTTACAACACTGTATGGATAACAGAAAATTAAAAAAACTGTCAGACATCTCATCTCATCTCACTCTGTCCCTCTGTTTGAGTATATGTGCTTCAGACTTCCATTGTCTGAGAGAAATAGCGCCCCTATAGGTTCAATTCCCGGACTTTTACTTTCACTTTTAAATCGGTTAAAAATACAAACAAATACTTAGATTTAATTCACACTGACAAGCTAAACCAACATATCTGATTATTACCGGTTCAGGGCTCATGGATAAATTATTTCTGGCCAGAGATACGTGAGAAATAGGAGAGATGAATCACCGCTGTGACCACGAGCGTCTGGAGTAAAGAGCTCAGAAAAAACGAATTTATTCCTGTTTTAAAGCTTTTAAAAATAAATTATTACAGCGATATCACACAATCAACCAATTAGAACACACCAAGAGCTAAATTAAGATGTTTTTGAACTGTTTGTGTGAAAATGAAATATTTGCAGCTGCCTATCTGAAATCACCGCCTCCGATCAGCGCGTACAGTGTCCAGCTCAAAACAAACGAATTTATTCTTGTTTAAGAGCTTTTTTAAATAAAATATTACCACAAATGCACACAATAAACCCATTGTAACACAACAAGAGCTAAATGCAGGTGTTTGTGACCTGTTTAAGTGTGCAAGACTATTTGAAAGCGCGACTGGCAGAATAACATATCTCTCGAGCTGCAGGATTCTGGCTTTCGTCGTACGAACGAACACATAACGGACAAGATTATTTCAAAATACATAATAGCTTGGCGACTATAAACGAAAACAGCCACGTGAACATAAACTGGATCTACTGGATTTGAATATTAAAGTGACCACATTTACCACTTGTTTCTGTCTTCAATTTTAATCTATATAAAAAAGGAAACTCATTCGACTTGGCTGCTTTTTTAATGTAGCGTATTTATTTATTTATCTTTTTATACATTTTGTATAATTTCATAGTTTGTGTATTACAATTATAAAAACAAAAATAAAATTAGCCACTCACATAGAAATAGCTTAGGCCTTAACCTTTTTCTGACAGTTTTAGGGATTTTTAAAAATCCTAAAAAAACCTTATTTGTGCTGCAAATAATAATTTCAAACTCATTTGATACTGACCTATGACATCCTGTGACATTATATTTATTTTAATTTACATAATCTCATGGATGTAACAGTAAATCTGTTCAGCTCACAGATCAATACTAAGCTGTAATGCAAGCAGAACTTTCACAAATGCTTATGAGTCATTTAAGGATTTGATAACACTGTAAAATAATGTCTAATTTGTTAACATTAGCAAATTCATTGATAACACTTTATAATAACTGCACTCATTATTAAATAGTCAGTTCATGCTTTATAAAGCCTTGTCCCAATATCAATAGTCAGTAGTAAGCAGTTTATAAATACAGCTATAAATAGCTTGTCCTTGGTTTATAAGCACATTTATTAAAAATGAGAGTAAGTTATCTTCCTATGAAAAATAAAAGATAAAAATAAACAAACAACAACACAGATTGATACAGAACTCAGAAATTTTATTGTGGATTTATGATAAAGCCTGCAAATGAATTCATACTCCTCCTCATACTACTCCATACTCCTTTTTCAACATTATGCCTATATACTGAGATGTTAAATTGTGAATGGGTTTAGGATAGCTTAAATGGTGTTGCCATAGAGATTTATTAAAGTAACATAAAAAAAATACAATAGTTATTTTACTATATCTTTACAATTTTTCATTCTAAATCTTCATAATTTTTTATATAAGTAGAAGTCCTCATTTGAAGGAAGCACAGTAAGTTTCATAGCTTTATCACTTTCAAGAGCCAGCATAAAATTAAAACTATCATAACATATAAATCAAGCTTGCAATTCTTAGTACCAATAATGGCCACCAGATGAAGCTATAGGATCACTTTTAAATAATTATTGTAGAAACAAGTATGATTTAAATCATTTATAGAAATCTTTCAAAGAAAAATAATATGAATTTTATGTATTTTACTGATAAAATGACCCTCACTTTATTAGAATAACAAGCCGAAGTATTGTGAACTGTATATTAAGAATAATTCTTCATAGGCTTTATGGACAGATACGTTTTGAGTGACTCTTGAAGGATCAGCACCACATCCTCTTTTACCACTGTTTAAAGAATGTATCTTACAGAACAGGTGCGGATGAATTTTGAATAGCTTGAATGGTTTTGTCGTGGTGATTTTTTTAAATAACAGTAAAAAAGTAACCAGTAAATGTCTTTTATTTTTTTAAGTACAGCTTCTAAACACTTCAAAAAAATGTACACATAGAATTTTTTACAGAACTGCCACTTTCCTGGAGTCTCA
This sequence comes from Carassius auratus, assembly GCF_003368295.1. Classification (NCBI taxonomy): domain Eukaryota; kingdom Metazoa; phylum Chordata; class Actinopteri; order Cypriniformes; family Cyprinidae; genus Carassius; species Carassius auratus. The sequence continues at coordinate 16,143 of NW_020529347.1, forward strand.
GAATTACAATGTGTCAGGTTCTGAGAAATCAAAGATTCCAAAAAATGATTTAATTAGAATACCATGAAGTATTGTGAAATACTATATATTAAGACTTTATATATAGGCTTTATGAACAGATTAGAGTGACTCGTGAAGGACCAGCACCACCTCCTCTTGTCTGATGGTTTGAGGAATATATCTTCCAGAATCCGGGATTAAGATTTAGGAGCTCATTTTTATTCCACCTCCTTTCCTGAAAGTCTGTCTTGCAGAACTGACTAAAAATTAATCTTCACATTAATTCCTAATTATTTTGCAATTATTTTTGTCAGTTTTTCTTGACCTGTTTTTTTTTTTTCTTCTTCTTTTCTGACCTCATGACCCAGTCAGCATTTTTGTACAATGGTCAAGTCTTAACTTATCCATTTCTGTATTGCATTTGTGTTTGATATTTCTCATGGGTATTTCATAATTTTCGACTTTGAGTTAAAACAGTTTGAGTTAAAACTCTTTTTTAGTGCATTTCATCTGTAAAAGAAAACATGCCTAATAATTCTGCACATGAATATAAGGAGTTTTTCTCTTCCAGCTTTCCTGGACTATTGTATAGCACTCATAAATGATTAAATAAAAAATAATGGTAGTTATTAAGATTGATATGGTTTGGGATTGGTAAAATGTGCTTGGAAAAAAATCACAATAAAACAATGTTTTAATGTTTAAGTTTGGAATATTAACTGACATGAATGAATGCTATATAAATATTGTTCATGTTAACATAATGTTTATAAATGAAATCTTATCGTAAAGTGTTACTAAAGTTATATATATATATATATTGTTCTGTGAATGTGATTTTAAAGTCTAGATGATTCGGATTAACCCTTTAACCGCCATATCCTTTAAAACCTCACTGCCAGAGGGATATTGTGAATGCATGTGCCCGCTGGACACAGTTTACCTGATGCCACCGGGGGTGGCGATGGCATTGGTGGCTTGAGCCCGCCATCGCTGCTTGCAGCTATATTTATTAGGGCTCAAGCCTGGAGGGCGAGAGCCCTATTGTTTTCCTTAGGATTATTTTTTTTTTTTTTTTTCTTTATTCTTCTAATTTTTTTCCAAGGTTTCGGGGGCTTTTGGGGTCCTTAACATACTCAAAAACTCTTGAAAATTGGCACACACCTTGGAACCTGCGGCCATTAGGGCCGGGCAGAGTCTGATACACGGGCGTGGCACAGGGGCTCTACAGCGCCCCCTGTAGTACTGAGGGCCATATATCATGCATACTTGCACGTATACATATGAAACTTGGTACATATATATAACTCATCAAACCAAACAACTTTCACACTGCATGTCATAAGCTCCGCCCAACAGGAAGTTGGCTATTTAGGGTTTTATGAAAAACACATGCTCTGGAATTTGATATACTCCTCTGAGGAACTCCACCCGTTCACCACAAAACTCGGTGAACACGATCTCAAGACATTGGGGATGCTAAATTGCGAAGAGATTTTTGATATCTCGAACGGTTTGCCCGTAGCGAGGCGTTGAAATTATGGCGAGAAATGAGAAACAGGAAATGTCTAATAACATCCACATACATTTCCTGAATTTGATCAAACTTAATTTGTTCGTTCGTTGTATGATACCGATCGTATATATGTGACTATTAGGAGTCAAAGTTATAGCGCCACCAACTGGCAGCAGGAAGTGAATCATTTTCAAAACTCTTTGAATTCAGCATCTTATTTTTACTCTATTTGCTTCAAACTTCATCAGAATAATGACAAAACACGGCCGAAGAAAATCTGTTGTGGGGATATTGATATCTAATATAGTGTTGCCATGGCAACGTGTCAAACTTGAATGTTCTGTTCTGATGATTTTTAGGCAGACAACAAGCTCAGATTTACATGAAACTCGAAACAGATATCAGTATTAAAGATAGCTAAACCATGGCAAAAGCTTTGAAAAGGGCGTGGAAGAGGCACTCTATAGCGCCACCTTTTGTCAAAAGTGGGGGGGTTAGTTTTAGCTACAGACACCAAACTTGGTACATAAATTGTTCTTATCAAGACGGACAACTTTCTAATTCACAGTCATAAGCTACGATCAACAGGAAATCGGCTATTTTGATTTGAATGTGTATTTTTGAGATTTTACAGTTGTAAAATTAATGAATACTCCTCACAGGGGAAGTACACTATACACACAAAACTTTGTCTACATGAAGAAAAAACATCGAGGAACTTAAATTGCGAACAGATTTTGGTTAGCTTGAACGGTTTTGTCGTGGTGATTTTTTGAAATGACAGTAAAAAGTGAAACATTAATCGTCTTCTATTTTTAAATTGCAGCTTCCAAACCTTTAAAAAACATTTTTCATTTAGAAAACCAGTGATTCTGAGGAAATATGCATAGTTTCATGACTTTACAGCGCTGTATGATTAAAAGAAAATTAAAAAACTGTCAGACATCTGATCTCACTCTGTCACTCTGTTTGAGGAATGTATGAGTGCTGACTGTGTGTGTGTGTGAGTGTGAGTGGGGGAGGGGTGTGAGCTGAGTGGCAGACAGACAGAGAGAGAGAGAGAGAGAGAGAGAGAGAGAGACTTAAACATCTCTTTAATCACCAGAAAAAAAAAAACTGTTTTTTAAATTGTTATTTTTTTGTTGTTGTTGCTAATTGTGCTGTTTTCATTACAGCTTAAGAAATATCTTAGGCCTTATCCTTTTCTGACAGTTTCAGGGATTAAAAAAAATCCTAAAAAACCTTATTTGTGCTGCAAATAATAATTTCAAACTCATTTGATACTGACCTCTGACACCCTGTGACATGACATTTATTTGAATTTACATAATCTCAAGGATGTAACAGTAAAACTGTTCAGCTCACAGATGAAGACTAAGCTGTAATGCAAGCAGAACTATTTCACAAATGCTTATAGGTTAATGAAATCATTGGTAACACTTCATAATAGCTGCAATTCTTAGCTAAGCATTAGTAAATAGTCAGTTCATGCTTTATATAGCCTTCTCCCAAAATTAATATTTTAGTAAGCATTTTATAAATACAGCTATAATTTAATTGTTCATGGTTTATATGCACATTTATTTTGAGGAGATTAAAGGCTGTAATCTTCCTAAAAAAATGTAAAATAAAAAATAAAATAAATAAAATAAACAAACACAGAACTCATAAATATTTATTTCAAGATGCAATAAAAGAAAACTGTACACTTGAATTTTTATATATATATATATATATATATATATATATATATATATATATACACACACACACACAATTGCATAAGTTTATATTGAACATTTTTTATCAAGTGTACAGCTAATAATAGTAATAATAATAATGCATTTTATTTAGTTTTAGCTACAGACACCAAACTTGGTACATAAATTGTTCTTATCAAGACGGACAACTTTCTAATTCACAGTCATAAGCTACAACCAACAGGAAGTCCACTATTTTGATTTGAATATGGATTTTTGGGAAGATTATTTTGTGAATTAATGAATGCTCCTCACAGGGGAAGTACACTATACACACCAAACTTTTTCTACATGAAGAAAAAACATTGAGGAACTTAAATTGCGAACAGATTTTGGTTAGCTTGAACTGTTTTGTCGTGGTGATTTTTTGAAATGACAGTAAAAAGGGAAACATTAATTGTCTTGTATGTTTAAATTGCAGCTTCCAAACACTTCAAAGCATTTGTTCATACAGAGATCAAATCATTCTGAGGAAATATGCATAGTTTCACGACTTTACAACACTGTATGGATAAAAGAAAATGTGAAAACTGTCAGACTTCTCAACTGACATGATCTCACTCTGGCCACTCTGTCTGTGTGAGGAAAGGGAGGGGGAGAGGGAGGGGGAGTGTGAGGGGGTTGGTGACTGTGAATTTTTGGTGATTGACAGTGTATGTGGACTGTAGGGAGGGGCTGTCTGGCAGAGAGAGATAGAGAGAGAGAGAGAGAGACCTAATCATCCCTTTAATAATCAGGAAAAAAAATCTGTATTTTAAATTGTTATTGTTTTTGTTGTTGCTAATGGTGGCGTTTTTTTCCTTTCATTACAGGTTAAGAAATCTCTTAGGCCTTATCCTTTTCTGACAGTTTTAGGGATTTAAAAACATCCTAATAATCCTTATTTGTGCTGCAAATAATAATTTCAAACTCATTTGATACTGACCTATGACATTCTGTGACATGACATTTATTAATCTCATGGATGTAACAGTAAAACTCTTTAACTGACAGATAAAGCTGCAATGCAAGCAAAACTATTTCACAAATGCTTATAGGTAATTAAAATCATTACAAAACACTAATAAATTATTTAAGGATTTGGTAACACTGTAAAATAATGTCTAATTTGTTAACATTAGTAAATGCATTGGTAACACTTTATAATAACTGCACTCATTAGCTAAGCATTAGTAAATAGTTCATGATTATAAATCCTTTTCCCTTAATAATAGTCATTATTAAGCAGTAATACATCTATAAATAAATTGTTCTTGGTTTAATTAAAAGCACATATATTACAAAGGAGATTAAAGTCTCAGTTGTCTCATAAAATAAATAAATAAACCCAACCCAGTTTGATTCAGAATTCAGAAATATTTATTTCAAGATGCAATAAAATGAAACTGTACACTTAAATAGCTTTTGAGCGATTCTTGAAGGATTAGCATCACCTCCTCTTGTACGATGGTTTGAGGAATATATCTTCCAGATAGTACCACCACTCCCTATATGCAGAGTATGCAGTCTTCGTAGGGCACCAACTCCCAGAGGGGGCACCATCCCAGTTGCTTTAAAAAAAAAAAAAAAAACATGCGCCATTCTCCCATCCGCGCTCGCGACCGCTCACACCTCATGTTTGCGGCTGAATGTTCGTAATTGATGGATGGACATCTATGCCTGGGTATAGGACATCAGCAATCCGACACAGAGAAAAGAAAACTAAAAAAAAAAAAAAAAAAAGGCATGAAGCTGTCTTGACAGTGGACATTCAAGAGTCTCAAATTTAGGGACGGTCTCTAAAGTTACATGTGATATTGTTATACACTTTTCTAACGTCAGTAGCATTTGAAGAGAATTACTTACAAAAACAACTGTAATTGTTCATCTAGGTGACAGCTATAATGCACAATTAATTTGAATGTTTGATATTTATTACAACAAACTGTAAGTCATATGTAAATTTGCTACTTTTTCACATGGGCTCAAATGCAAATTTGAAGCTCAATACCATTTGAGAAGAAAGACTTGCAGTCACAAAACAATTGTAATGTGTTCATATAGGTGTCAGCTATAATGCACACCTTATACATTTTTTTTAAATATAAAAATAATGTGTTACTAAAGTTATATAAATTGTTCTGTGTATGTGATTTCAAAGTCTAGATTGGTCGGATTAACCCTTTAACTGCCGCATTCCTTAAAACTTGATTGTCAGAGGGTTACTGTAAATGCTTATGCCCGCTGGGCACAGTTTTCCCGATGCCACCGGGGTGGAGTTGCACTGATGGCTTGAGCCCGACATCGCTGCTTGCAGCTATATTTATTATTCTTCTTCTTCTTCTTCTTCTTCTTCTCCCGAATGAATCGCATTTTTGAGGGCTTTAACATGCTCAAAAAGTCATGAAACTTTGCACACTCGTCAAACCTGGTGAAAATTTTCGTCTGATATAGGATTCAGAAGAGGGTGTGGCAAAATGGCTCGACAGCGCCACCTATACCAAGAAAATCAACAGCCTTCCAGCTATGTTTCACATACATGCACGAAAATTGGCACACATATGTAACACACCAATACCTACAAAAAAGACTCTTGGAGCGAAATTCTAAACCCAACAGGAAGTCGGTTATTTTTAATATTATGAGCATATTTTGTGTAATTTTGGTCATTTCCATGTGTTGTATTTTAACGAACTCCTCCTAGAGAGTTCTTCAAATCAACACCAAATTTGGTATGCCTAATCTAAAGGCCTTTGCGATGTTAAATTGCGAAGATCCTGACTTTTCGTTGAAGGGCGTGTCCGTGGCGGCCTGGCGAATTTCGATGATTCGCCATGAAAAATGAAGTTGCTATAACTCACACATACAATGACCAATCTGCCCCAAACTTCACATGTTTGATGAGACTCCGAACCTGAACAGATTGACATGCCCATATTCAGTTATAGTCATAGCGCCACCTATTGGCAACAGGAAGTGACATATTTTACGCTGCGACGAACTACTCCTAGAAATTTTATGACATCAATGTCTTTTTTGTGGTCAGTCTAATCTAAAGGCCTGTGCGATGTTCAGTTGTGAAGATCTTGAGTTTTCGTTAAAAGGCTTGTTCATGGCGCCGCGACGAAGTTCGATGTCTCGCCATGCGAATAAAAGATGTTATAACTCAGGCATAAGATGTCCGATCTTCCCCAAACTTCACATGTGTGATAAGAGTCCTGGCCTGAACAGATCTTCAGGCCAATATTCCACCGGGTGTGGCAGAATGGCTCTATAGCGCCACCTATACACTTTCAACGGAGTGCGCCTCGAGCTATGTTTCACGTACATGTACAAAAATTGGTACACACATGTAACACTCCAATACCTACAAAAAAGTCTCTTGGTACGAAATCCGGATCCCAACAGGAAGTCGGTTATTTTGAATTTTCCCTTCAAAATTGCTGTTGTTTTTTGCCATTTTCAGGGGTTGTACTTTAACGAACTCCTCCTAGAGATTTATTCAGATCAACACCAAACTTGGTCAGTGTAATCTAAAGCCCTTTGCGATAATAAATTGCGAAGGACTTGAGGTTTCGTTAAAGGGCGGGTCCATGGCGGCCTGACAAATTTCGATGTTTCGCCATGAAAAAGGAAGTTGCTGTAACTCAGACATACAATGTCCAATCTGCCCCAAACTTCACATGTTGGATAAGACTCTTGACCTGAACAGATCTACATGCCAATATTCAGTTATAGTCATAGCGCCACCTATTGGCAACAGGAAGTTACATATTTTACACTGCGACAAACTACTCCTAGAAATTTTATGACATCAATGTCTTTTTTGTGGTCAGTCTAATCTAAAGACCTGTGTGATGTTTAGTTGTGAAGATCTTGAGTTTTTGTTAAAAGGTGTGTCCATGGCGCCGTGATGAAGTTCAATGTCTCGCCGTGGGAATAAAAGATGTTATAACTCAGGCATAAAATGTCCGATCTTGCCCAAACTTCACTTGTGTGATAAGGGTCGTGGCCTGGACAGATCTGAAGGCCAATATTCCATCGAGTGTGGCAAAATGGCTCAATAGCGCCACCTATACACTTTCAACGGAGTGCGTATACACTTTAAACGGAGTGCGCCTTGAGCTATGTTTCACGTACATGTACAAAAATCGGTACACACATGTAACACACCAATATCTACGAAAAAGTCTCTTGGTACGAAGTCCGAATCCCAACAGGAAGTCAGTTATTTGGAATTTTCTCTGCAAAATTAGTGTTGTTTTGGCCATTTTCAGGGGTTGTACTTTAACGAACTCCTCCTAGATATTTATTCAGATCAACACCAAACTTGGTCAGTGTAATCTAAAGCCTTTTGCGATCTTAAATTGCGAAGATCTTGAGGTTTCGTTAAAGGGCGTGTCCATGGCGGCCTGACAAATTTCATTGTTTCGCCATGAAATAGGATGTTGTTGTAACTCAGGCATAAAATGTCCAATCCTCCCCAAACCTCACATGTTCGATAAAAGTCCTGCCCTGAACACATCTGAAGGCCAATTTTCCATTATAATGATAGCGCCACCTGCTGGCAACAGGAAGATTGGCACATATATGGAATAAACATTGATATATTCTACTTATATTTATGAGTTTAAACGCATATTTCTCACCGTTCACCTATTAACTAAAGCCACTCGCTGCCGGTGAGCCCGGGTGCGAGGGCCCGTTCATCGCTGCTTGCAGCTTTAATTAGGGCCCGAGCACCGAGGTGCGAGGACCCTCTTGTATCTGCTTTGTTTTTTATTATTAGGGCCCGAGCACCGATGGTGTGAGGACCCTCTTGGAATTGCTCCGTTTATTATTATTATTAGGGCTCAAGCCCGAAGGGGCGAAGAGCCCTATTGTTCTTCTAAGGATTATTAGGGCTCAAGCCCAAAGGGCGAGAGGCCTATTGTTTTCCTTAGGATTATTTTTTATTATTATTATTATTATTATTATTATTATTATTATTTTTTTTCCAACGTCTCGGGGGCTTTTGGGGCCCTTAACATGCTTAAAAAGTCTTGAAAATTGGCACACAGATTGGAACCTGCGGCCATTAGGGCCGGGCAGAGACTGATACACGGGCGTGGCACAGGGGCTCTACAGCGCCCCCTGGAATATGGAGGGCCATATATCATACATTCTTGCTCGTAGACGTATGAAACTCGGTACACATATAAATCTCATCATCCAAACAACTTTTGTATTGCATATCATAGGCTCCGCCCAACAGGAAGTTGGCTATTTAGGGTTTAGTATTCAAATTTTTCGTCAAAGTTGTGGGGGCTTTTGGGGTCCTTAACATACTCAAAAAACTCTTGAAAATTTGCGCACACTTTGGAATCTGTGGCCTTTAGGAGCCTGCAGAGGCTGGACCCGGGCGTGGCACAGGGGCTCTACGGCGCCCCCTGGAACACAGTCAGAAATGTTGATGTATAGCTCACACATACTTGCACATATTCATATGAAACTCAGTACACATATAGATCTCATCGTGCCGAACAACTTTCGTATTGCATGTCATAGGCTCCGCCCATCAGGAAGTCAGCTATTTAGAGTTATGTAAAAAGCGCATGCTCTGGAATTTGAAATACTTGTCATAGGTTTTTTGCTCGATTGCCGCCAAACTTGGTCAACATGATCTCAAGACACTGGGGATGAAAATTGCCAGGGGATTTTTGATATCTCGAACGGTTTGCTCGTGGCGAGGCGTTGAAATTATGGCGAGAAATGAGAAACAGGAAGTGTCTAATACCGTCCACATACATTTCCTGATTTTAATCAAACTTCATCAGATTATTCGTTGTATGATGTCGATCGCATATATGTGACTATTAGGAGTCAAAGTTATAGCGCCACCAACTGGCAGAAGGAAGTGTGTCATTTTCAAAATGATTTGAATTCAGCATCTTATTATTACTCGATTTGCTTCAAACTTCATCAGAATAATGTTAAAACACAGCCGATATAAATCTGCAAGGGGGATATTGATATCTAAAAAATTGTTGCCGTGGCAACATGTCAAACTGGAATACTTCTCAGGTGATTTTGAGGCAAATAACATACTTAGAATTCACAAAACTCTGAACACACATCAGTATTTCTGATAGGAACTAAATTGTGAATGGATTTTGGATAGCTTGAATGGTTTTTGCCGTGGGTGATTTTTTGAAATGACCTTACAAGGGAATCATTATTGTATTTTAAATTGCAGCTTCAACACGTCAAAGAATTTTTTCATACAGATGAAAAAGTCCTTCTGAGAAATATGCATAGTTTCACGACTTTACAACACTGTATGGATAACAGAAAATTTAAAAACCTGTCAGACATCTCATCTCACTTTGTCCCTCTGTTTGGTATATGTGCTTTCAGACTTCCCATTGTCTGAGGAGAAATAGCGGCCTACAAGGTTCAATTCCCGGACTTTTACTTTCACTTTTTAAATCGGTTTTAAAAATACAAATAAATACTTAGATTTAATTCACACTGACAAGCTAAACCAACATATCTGATTATTACCGGTTCAGGGGCTCATGGGATAAATTATTTCTGGCCAGAGATACGTGAGAAATAGGAGAGATGAATCACCGCTGATGACCACGAGCTCTGGAGTAAAGAGCTCAGAGAAAACGAATTTATTCCTGTTTAAAGCTTTAAAAATAATATTACAGCGATATCACACAATCAACCAATTAGAACACACCAAGAGCTAAATTAAGATGTTTTGAAACTGTTTGTGTGAAATGAAATAT
>NW_020529348.1:0-17500 GCF_003368295.1 Carassius auratus
CTTTGCTCTAGTGTTACACTACTGGATGTTAGTGTTTGTTGAACAAAGAAGCAGCATGCTGCTCAAATATGGGATGTAGCTCAGTGTTAGAGCACATGCTTTGCATGTGTGAGGTCTGGGTTCAATCCCCAGATCTCCAAACTGTTTGTGAGTTTAAGCAAAATAATTTTGCTTCTTTGTTGTTTTCTACTACTGATTTTTAGTGTTTGTTGAACAAAGAAGCAGCAATACTGATCAAAAAGTGGGATGTAGCTCAGTGGTAGAGCGCATGCTTCGCATGTATGAGGTCCTGGGTTCAATCCCCAGCATCTCCAAGCTCTGTTTAAAAACTTTCATGTGAGATTAAGAAAGAGAAAAGTGGCTTCTTTTCTCTGAAGTGTTACACGACTCGATTGTTACTGTTTGTTACACAAAGAAGCAGCAGGGATGATCGAAATGTGGGGATGTAGCTCAGTGGTAGAGCGCATGCTTTGCATGTATGAGGTCCTGGTTTCAATCCCCAGCATCTCCAAAACACTGTTTGCTGAGTTTAAGCAAAAATAATTTTGCTTCTTTGCTCTAGTGTTTCACTACTGGATTGTTAGTGTTTGTTGAACAAAGAAGCAGCAATGCTGCTTAAAAAGTGGGGATGTAGCTCAGTGGTAGAGCGCATGCTTCGCATGTATGAGGTCCTGGGTTCAATCCCCAGCATCTCCAAGCACTGTTTAATGACTTTCATGTGAGATTAAGAAAGAGAAAAGTGCCTTCCTTTTCTCTCAATTGTTACACGACTGGATTGTTACTGTTTGTTACACAAGAAGCAGCAGGGATGATTGAAATGTGGGGATGTAGCTCAGTGGTAGAGCGCATGCTTTGCACGCGGGGGCCAGTCACGGATAGGTGTAGAGCGCTAACTAGCCAATAGGAACGAAGGAAATTCAAGGAAGGCGGGGCGAAAAAAATACACAGAATTAGAGGTTCGAATCCTGTCTTGGCCACAAATACCATACAATGAGTTTGTTTTCGTTTTTTTCATCTAGATACACTTTAAGTACGATTAACATATAATAGACGAACTTTGTGAACAAAGATAAAAAAATCTTGTAATAATTGTTCTTTTGTATGGTGTACAAAATGTGCAACGATCTTAAGAAACATATACATTATAATAGGGAATAGTTATTTTTAATATAGAAAATTGTGAATTATTAAAAAGAACATTTTGACGTTTCAGGCCTTTATTTTTAAAGAGACATCTATTTATATTTGTATAACTGTGTACAGAAAACCTATATATATATATATGTAATATAACTAACACTCACAAAAAATTAAGTTATCCATTTTATTTATAGTAAAGTAATATACTTATTATAAAAATGATAAGAAAAACGAACCAAAATATATAATGATTAAATAAATATACATAAAATAATCATAGATTATTAAACAACAGCAACAAATATAATAAAAATAAAGATCTGGAGAACAGAAAAAAACAATAAAAATATGTTTTACATTAAATAATTATGTATGTTTTAGCTAGTAACAGTTATTAACATTCAGTGTTTACATGATCAGCAGGCTATGCTAATGATGTCTCTATGTGTTCTCTGTTTCTGCTGGGATCTTCACCCGTGGTAACTAGGATTTACACAAGCCTCCAGTCTGGATCCAGAAACACCTGAGAAGAGATGATGCCTGACCCTCAGCAGGACCCAGCCATGGATGCTAAACCCTTGAATCAACAAACAGAACTACAAATATTGCTACAAAGTGTGACTGCATCATATAATAATTATTAATTAATAATATTAATAATGTTCATCATCTGGCTGACTACGTCTTGCATTATTTTCTACAAATCCTGTCATAACGTGCACAAACTGACAGTCACCACTAATAAACTATTACTAAATATTGTAGAAACATAAATTTTTCTGTAAAGTTGCTTTCTAACGATTTGTATTGTAAAAAGCGCTATACAGATAAACTTGAATTGAATTGAATTGTATTATCTGAGCAAGTCAATAAAATTTAATATCAATAAAAAAGAAAATCAACAAAAATGTATACATTTTTTAATCAATAAAACTTAACACACAGTTCAATTACAGTTCAAACAAGGCCAAATGTAAAAAAAAAAAAAAAAATGAAAATATATATACATACATACATATACCACGGTCATATATATATATATATATATATTATATATATATAATATATTATATATACACACACATACATTTCAGATAAATGCTGTTCTTTTAAACTTTCAATTCATGTAAGAAACCTGAAAAAGATTGTACTCGGCTGTTTTCAACATAACATAACAACAACAATAATAATAATAATCAGAAATGTTTCTGAGCAGTAAATCATCATATTTTCATGATTTTCTGAAGATTATGTGACACTGAAGACTGGAGGAATGATGCTGAAAATACAGCGGAGCATCACAGAATAAAATTACTCTATATATTCTAATATAAAGCAGCTGATTTAAAATAGTAAGAATATTTAAAATGCTACTTTTTTTTGCTGTACTTTGGATCAAATAAAGGCATGCTTGGTGAGGCAGAAGAGACTCCTCAAAAAACATTACAAATCTTTCTGCTGAAAAACATTTGACTGGTAGAGTATTTTAAATAAAATAATTATTTACAGAGTTTAATATTAGCCATTACTAACATTTAGTGTTTACAAAACTGAGCAAGATAAAATAACAATACAAAGTCAATAACAATTAATTAACACACTAAAGTACAGTGTAAACAAGGCCAATACTTCTGATGTTTTATTTAACAACTGGAAATAAATTAAATAATTTAAAATTGTAGACTAAACAACAACAGCTACAATAATATTAATAATAATACAATTTAAAGTTGTGGAAAACATAGAAAACAACAACAACAAAAAACAAGCCTTCGGCCTGTTGAAGAAGATCCTTGCTCCTATGGTGCGTTGCAAGAGATCTTCACGGGCAATTCTCAGCAGAATCTGTCCACTATGGTCCAACACGAAGACCAGCCGTTCTGAGGGGTCCAGTGTGAGCTGAACGAGGGACGCAGTTATGGCCGATGGTGTGGTGTTCTACAGAAGATGAACAGGATTACTTTATTGCAATATTTGTCTTGGGTGTTATGTGCACATATGAGACAGACAGTTTACACACATAAGTGCCTGTATGAATAATTTATTTACCTGCATCTGGAAGAAACCCTTCTGACCTTTGATCCTCCGCTGTCAAATGTGTCTGGTGTGATGTTTTGTGGACTGAGACCGTCTTTAGGGTGACCTACTCTGCGGAGGATGGGTCTTGACAGAGGATGCTTCATCTAAAACAATTCCTGAAATATAGATTCAAATTAAATATATCAAATGTATTTTATAATTCATAATATATATAATTTTAGATTAAACAACAATAAAATAAATCCAATAGTTTGTGGAGAACACAGGAAAAACAAGAAAAATGTATTTTAAATTGAATAATTATGTACAATTATGTACGTTTAATAGTAACAGTTATTAATATTTAGTGTTTACAAATCTGAGCAAGGTAAAATAAAGCATGCAATAACATTTGAGTTAAGAAAACACAATGTAAACAAGGCAAATACTTCTGGTATTTTAATGAACAAATGGAAATAAAAAAGATGCATATATAACAGTAAAAGTTAAGCAGACTATTTTACAATACTGCATGGAGTCAACATGGCATTCTAAAGTACAAACAAATGGAAAGACAAATAAGCAAGAACGTAACAGTGGTTTCAGCATCTGACAGACATCCATAACAAACAAGATAAAGAGTTCTATTTTTATGATACTATAATTATAAAACATACATTTAAAACCAGGAAACATGAGGGCAGTCACTTTCCCTTTTCTGCTGCCCATCTCTTCCTTTCAGTCTCATAAAAGGAAGACTGACAGAACTCTCCCCAAATCATCTCGTGAGTCATCCCCTCTGTCTGATATAAGGAAAACACTCTGGCAGGACAATAGACATATTTCCCTGCCACACCAGGGAACCCAGTGTGTATGTGTGGACTCTCTGGGCCTTGTTTTAGTGGCTTGTGGCAGAACCTACAGAGGCGACCAGTGGGATGCTGCTCCATGGACTTTCTCTTTCTCCGCTCCTCTATTACCTGTCTTGTCTCTGCAGAACGCTGCTTTGCGGCCTGTAGCTCTCGTTTAAAAAAAGGTGTTTTCAGCAAAGTCAGCAAATGGGCATTCGAGGATTGGTGAGGCCTTCCGCTGCATACATCTGGTGTACCTTTGTAGAGCAGTAAAAGTACTTCACATCCCCAGACTGATAAAAAAATGAATGGAGGACCCATCACCAAGGTAACGTGACTTTGGCTGGCCACAAGCAAGACAGTTCCGTGTCCTCTTTGTAACAGGCTGCTGTTGCTGTTGTTTCTCCACAATCTCTTTCACCATTTGTTCAACCTCACCCTTAGTTAGTGGTAACTCCTGGGGCTTATTACTGGGTGGGTTCACTGGGGCAGGTGGGAGGGTTACCACTGGAACACTTACAGTTTCACTACCTTCTGTGAGGTGATGCCACAGCTTCTGGGTCTCCAGGAGCTTCTCTGAACTGGTGTTCAGGGATGAACTTCTGTTCGTTATCTTGGCCAGGTGTTTCACATAACGTGAGATATGCTGTTTCGTGGTGGGGTGTAAGAGGCTATTGGGATCCCTGGAGGCAGCCTGCACAAGGGCAGCATACTCTGCATCCACCTGGGTGAGAAGGTCTTTCTGCCCATGGTACTTTGCCAGAAGGCCATCAATGGAATCCCTCATGGGCTTTGTCCACCGAAAATGGTCCAGGACAAAAAGTAGACCGCCTGCCTTGATGGGACCTGTGCGAGCAGCTCGTGGAGAGGGAGCAAAGGGCAGTGGTGGTGTCATCTCATCTAAAGGAGAGAAAACTCATTTTCACTTTTATCTCTGAAATATCTGTTAGTATTCATATAAATAAAGGAATAATTAAGGGATGAAGATGTGAACTGAATTACCTTTTAATTTGGTGGGCTGCAAAGGCTGGATCATTGTTTGTGAGCCAAGAGAAGCCACACCAAAGATGTCATCCTGGAGCATAGGGTAATCATTTGGGTTACAATCAGTGATTACATATTCATAAAATTTTTTTTTAATGGTAAGATTTTTTTATGTTTTTAAAAGAAGTCTCTTCTGCTCACCAAGGCATTTATTTGGTCCAAAAAACAGCAAAAACAGTAATGTAAAATATTTATACAATTTAAAATAACTGTTTTCTATGTGAATATCTGTAAAAGTGTAATTTATTTCTGTGATGTGCAGCTGTATTTTCAGCATCATTCCTCCAGTCTTCAGTGTCACATGATCTTCAGAAATCAGAATAATATACTGATTTATTGCTCAAGAAACATTTCTGATTACTATTATCAATGTTGAAAACAGTTGTGTAAAAAAAAAAAAATCAGGATTATTTGATGAATAGAAAGTTTAAAAGAAAAGCAATTATCTGAAATATAAAGCTTTTGCAACATTATAAATGTTTATACTGTCACTTTTGATCACTGTAATGCATCCTTGCTGAATAAAAGTATTAATTGCCCCCCCCCCCCCCCCCCCCCAAAAAAAAAGAAATTACTGACCCCAAACTTTTGAACGGTAGTGATAATGTTACAAAAACTTTCTATTACAGATAAATGCTGCTTTTGAACTTTCTATTCATCATATAACCCTGAAAAAATCGTACACAACTGTTGTCAACATTGATAATAATAATAAATGTATCTTGAGCAGCAAATCAGTATATTTTCATGATTTCTGAAGATCATGTGACACTGTAGACTGGAGGAATGATACTGAAGATTCAACTTTGATGAAAAAAAATCTCTCTCTTTCTCTCTCTCTCTCTCTAATATATATTCAAATAGAAAACATTATTTTAAATTGTAAAAATATTTCACAATATTATTGTTTTTCCTGTAAATAAATGAATCCTTGGCGAGCAGAAGAGACTTCTTTTAAAAACATTTAAAAATCTTGTCGTCCAAAAACCAGCAGTGTACATTTTGTGTTTTAGTGAGTGAGGATATTTGTAAGTACAACAGTCAAGTTTACCTGAGCAAAGTGTTCTTCCCTCACCTCCTCAGGTGGGTCATCAGGTGGGAATCTCTCACTGAGAGCAGACGGCTCTGAGGACTGATGCTCTCCCTCCCCTGCAACAGGTACCTTCTGGGACTTGTGCTTGGCCCAGTCTAGGGGGACAGGACGACAACCAGGCTCCACATACTGCAGTCCAAACCTTTCTCTGGTGTCTGTCTGTGAGACAAGTAAGGCAGGGTACTTGGCCTGGCCTGTCACCATGTCTGAGAGCTTGTTCAGTTCCATGATCAGCACAGGATCAAAAACTGCAGGCAGCTTCACTCCAGGCTGCTTCAGGTCTACAAGGCGCTGGAAATTCCAACGAGCCACTCCAATCATGCCCTGTGCCTGGAATAGTTCTGTGGATACCTGAGTGCCTGTGACCCATCTGGCCTGATGGAAATGGAACCCCTCCTGCTGAGAAGTGCCTCTCACAGGGATCCACACAGGTACAGCTGCCGCCTCCCCCTTCACATGGTTCAGCTGGACCGTTCCACCATGCCTATAGAGGATCCCATCTGTAACCTCTGGGTCACTCAGGCAGCCTCTGAGGATGTGGACTCGCTGAATCCTCCACACCTTCAACATCGATGGTTTGAACAGTGGCACACCATCAGGATCACATTCTAAAAAGAATCTTTGGAGAACGCTCTCCACTCTCTCCAGTAGCTCTTTGGGGTGTGGAACCCTGGTGCGGCAGTGCTCCCTGATGTGCTGCTTTGTTGGATTTGCAGGCACTATCCCACAGAAGACATAAGCCTGCTTCAGTCTTTGTAGGTCCGTCTGGTCCACAACACTAAAAGCTGCTGACAGAAACTTGCAGAAAGCACTGTGCAGTGGATGGTGCTCTGACACACACTCTCTGGAGAACCGCCGCATGCAGTGGAACAAGTCCAGCTTGATTTTGATGTCGCTGTTATATTTTTCGCGGGAGGCACAGGTGTTGATGAGATGCCCAGAGGTTGCCGCAGCCACTACAGCCTCAGTGGTCTTCCAAGAATCCCAGAGGAGGTGCTCCCGGGGCTCAGGGTTTGGGATCCTGAAGGCAGCACAGCAATCTCTGTTCCACAAACAAAGAGAAGTATATTTAAAATATTAAACATTCAAATATATAGGATACATGTATTTGCTCTACTATATTTTGTTTACTTTACAAATATAATATAGGTGGGAAGGAAAATGTGATGGCTGGTTCTTACCTGTCAACCCACTGGTAGTTGGCTTTCGGCAGTCCTGCAGAAATGTAACGAAGAGACAGCCCCTCATACATTGGCTGCAGGGATTTATCACTTTCAGACTGCAGCATCACCCAGGACAAGATCATCCAGTTTTCATTCATCACAGCATAGGATGACATAGTACCTGATGCAAGCACAACCTTCCGGGCCACCTTGCGGGTATGGTCAGCCCTTAAGGCTTGTCCAAATGTGCCTTGGAGGAGCAGATTGAGTGTGCTCTCCTGCCTATGGTACTCCTGAATGAGGCAGTCAACCAAATAGTGGGGTGAAACTGTTACTCCACACCAGCCGACCAAATCACCATACTCACCAAATGAGGCAGGAGTATTTGTTGCTCTTAGTGCCCCTGTGATGGTCTGCTGACCGTAAATTCCACTGTCTCCATCCAGCACATTCTTAACAGTAGACAAGTAAGCCAGGTGTGCACGCTCATACCTGAGGTGGAGAGCTTCATTCAACTGATTGGCCATATCATTGGGAGACTTTCCTGTACGCCGCAACTCATCCATCACAGTCTTACATATGGCCTTCTTGTGCGTCAGAAAAGCTGGCAAAATGTTGCAGAACCGACTCGGCAGCATGTCCATCCATTGGGGTTTGTCTGCAAACCAGTACTTTTTACAGACTTTACAGCTGAGCCGAGAGGCCAGAATGTAGTACTGGCTGCTTGTACCAATAATGACACGGGGTCGTCCAACTCCTGATGAGACAACGTGGGGATTCGGACAGCTGTACAGACATGGCAGAGTGTAGTTGTTGCGGACTCTTTCCATAATGGTGTGCTCTGGTTTCCAAATGAAGAATGGATGAAGTTGAAAGTATTTAGGTGATGGCAGCTCATAGACAGGATCAATAAGCTCAGGCTGAGGTGGGTAACGCCACAAGGAGATCATGTTCATTGGATGTCTCACCGGTCTAGAACCTGGCCACAGTCCCAAGGCTTCCATTTCTGTTTTCATCCAGATTCTTTGCTGTTGAGAGCAGTGCCATCGGCTCACATCCTGCTCATAGCTTGGCAGTGGTGGAACAGCATGATTCTCCTCCAGCTGAATTGAGGGGTACCCAGTAGAGGCTGCAGGGATTCCAGAGAAAGACTGGCCAGCAGCTGCAGGGGGTCCTGAGGGAGGAGTAGAGGTTGTAGACTGTGCAGTGGTCACTGGGAGGAGGGCTGCAGGATGACATGGGTGACATTAATCATAGATGAGCATTACATTTGTCAAAATGTTAAATCTCTTTAAAATGAATCAATCCAAGCAGCTGAGTCCTTAGCCATCTTCAAGAATCGGCTTAAAACACATCTCTTCCATCATTATTTGATACTCTAACTTTAGCACTGACTATTCTACACTATTCTATACTAAAAAAAATCTAACTATCTATCTTAATTATCTTTTTGTATTCTATTTTCTTTTCATTTATTGTACAATTATATAAAAAAGTCCTCTAACACTACCTTGCTCTATTCTATTCTTCTATTATTTAAAAGCCCTGCGTTTAAGCTTACTGAGACTTGTTATAGCACTTGTTTATCATTGCTCTGTTGTTGTTTTTGATTGCTTCCATTGTCCTCATTTGTAAGTCGCTATGGATAAAAGCGTCTGCTAAATGACTAAATGTAAATGTATGTAATGTAAAATTATGTTAAGTCCTTACACTGACAGAACACGGTTTCCTGCGCTGGTCTCAAAGCCAATGTGGTCTTGCTAATAGATAATTCAAGCAACTCTGGAGATACTGGCAAAGGAACCGTCACTGGAGTGAATGGAATTGGTGAAAAAAAATAACACTGATGAGGAACAGGCATATCCATACAGTAGAGTCGACATGTTTACACGCCCATATACCAACCTGACCATGGAGATGCAGTAGCACTATATTCATCAGGCCGTTCTGGTTTTGAGAGTGTTGCTGGTGGTTTACGCCTCCCTAACACAGAAAAATGTAATGTCATTCAAATACCCTGTAGTACTGTCCCTTAGTAAATGTCTTAATAAATAGTAATGTAAATGCATGCAAACCCATAGAACACGTCAAGACTCTTTATAATATTAGGGGTGAGGTATGTGAATGGGTCTACATTACATGAGTAAACTACAGCTTCATGTATCAAATGGGATGCATCCTTCTAGTCCAAATTAATACATATTTGTACTTTTGCTGTACTTCTGCATTACTCTTTAAATCATGTACATACCAATCCTCTTAAGTAAAGCATGGAAAAAACATGCAAAAAAAGAACTCTGTACTTACCGTCAATGATGAGATATAAATGCCTTCAATGTTAGTAGAACAATTGAACACAAGAATAAGAACAGGCCTGAACATGGCCTAAACAACAAACAGCAACAAATCAATGCAGAACAGATAATCCTGATTCATGTCAGAATCATCCCTTGTATGCAGTAGAATAAGACCTTTGACCACTGGGACTCCAACAACTTCTGAACCTGAAAGCATAGTGGAGATAATTTAACTTTCAAGCAGTTATAACATAAACAGACAGAATGGCATATAAAAGCCTTTCCTGTTAATAAAACAATTTACAGGCGGTAGAACTTGCCTGATCAAGCCTAATAAACAAACAGTTATTTGTTAGTATGTTGGATGGATAATCCTGATTGATGTCAGAATCATCCCCAATGTGCAGTCTGAGGACATTTGGCCATATGGACTCCAATAACTTGTGCACAGCGCAGAAACATTGTAACATCCCAAACATTTACCATCTTAACGCTGAATAACAATGTGTCAGGATCATGACCTGTAGGCCCAACGACGGAATCCAATGGCCTGAGCAAAGGTATTATGCGTGTATGTCTTTTCAGTGCCCCTGTGAATTTCAGTTAATTTTTTTTATTTATTTTCAATTTTACTTTAGCTGCACGCTTAATCTGACTCCAATTTCAAATGGTTATTACATATATATCGTTTATAATTAGGAATTAATCCTAACTATTGGTTTTGTATTAAGTTAGATATTTGATTATTCTGGGTATCCCATATTTTCAATTATTTGTTCATTAGGGACCCGATGTTGCATATAGAGGATTGAAGTGTATGTGTGTTCGGGCATGTATGTGGTTCTCACTCAGCTGGCCTGGAATTTTAGATGAATATGCGGGTAGCATCATCCTACCCAATTCTTCACCCTCCTCCACTTCTATTAAAAAGAACAAACCAAAGATTGATATGAAAGGATAGAATATTTATAAATATCATGAACTGTTGTTTATTCAGGGAAAATTGACTGAGCATTAAGCTCTTTTACAGCAGTACTCTGAGTTCACATTTGTATGGGTGTACTTTTAGAAAAAGATGGATATAGCAACCACAATAAATATTGTTTGTGTGTCCGTGTGTGTGTGTGTGTGTGTGTGTGTGTGTGTGCAGGTGCACCTATGTCTGTGTGAGGTTATCTTACTCAGTTGGCCTTGGAGTTTTGATGGGGATATAGAAAGCATCATTCTCTCCAATTCTTCATCATCCTCCATTTCTGTTAAACAAAGTATAAAAGCAAAGATGCGAATCATATGTCATTCCACATTTACATATTTCAGTTTGACCTAATATATACTCAACTGTACTGTCAACAAACCTAGAGGATGAGAGGCAGATGCTACAAGGCCAGAGGAAGCAAGTTCCTCTGAAACACTCTGAAGCTGTCTCTTTTTCTGAGTGAGGTATTGCTGCAGCCGATACATTTTGCTGCCTGGAACACACTGTTTCTGGAGGATGAATGCAGCATATCCATCTGCTCTGCTCTCCCAAATATCCCACCAAGTCTTGTCTGCATTAATCCCAAAGCCAACCAAGTTGTCATCTTCATTTCTTACAGGTGGTGCCACTGATCTTCCAGATAAATACTTTATGAGGTCCTTGATTTCCTGGAAGCTTCTACTGTAGTCAAGAAATGAAAGTAGGCTGTCCTTCTTGGGACCCTCTGGTTTAAACTGTCCGGCTCTCTCCTCGTCCTCAACCTTCTTAGTCAAGAACATGGTATAGCCTACATCATTCTCAAGCAGCCACCGGAATGACTTGCCTTTGTACTTTCCAAACTGAAGCACATACTCTCCCAGCACCTCCTGTCTGTCTGACACATCTCCTCCTCTCATGAAGACAACAGAGCGAGCATTTTCCTTGACCTTGTCTTCCCCCTGAGGGGCTGATTTGTCCTGGAGATTGGGGTTGTCTTTGATCCTCTTGGCTTCATCTGAGGGATCTTGTCTCAGATATCCAGTTGGTCCTTTCCTGAAGCACACTTTAATTTTGCCTGGGAAGATCACCTTCACCTTCATCCTGCTGTGCTGTACACAAAGAGCTGATTAGTGATAATGGTCTGTTGCATTATCACACTTAATTAATTAACACATTTCTATTATATATATCAATAAATAAAACATCAATTAAATGTAACCGTTTATTCTGAAATAATTAAATAATGTAATTAATAATTTATTAAATAAATATATAAATAAATAAATGTATCTATTTCTCTATAAATTCCATGAAAACATAACCTTTTTTATTTAATATATTTCACCATATCCTTTTTCCACAGACTATTATTGTGTTTAATTATATATTTTGTCATAATAAAATGTTATTCATATATTATACCACTAAATTGCACACACATTTTTTTGTAATTTTAATGTCATATGTGTGTAATATACATTAATTACATTATAAGTATTACATCATACTGCACTGTTAACATATATATTTTTAAGCATTTTAAGTACCTAGTAAGAGATCAATGATGAGACATTCACCTTTACAAACAAAGATACTCTTATAAAATAACAGCTGTATTTTGAGTTTTATCTTTATAACGTTAATAGTTTGGTTTACTGTATTTTTATAATAGTTTTTGTTGTTGTTTCCTAACGTCTCAAACCATTCAACACAATTAACAATACGATTACATGATATTATACATGCAATTTAAATTATAACATATATTAATGATAATGTCTATGCAATACAGTAAGTTAGTAACGTTATTGCTAAAGTATAGCATTCAACTTACTCTTGGTTTGTCAGCTTAATCGCGTTATTTAAAAACAGCAGTCACCATATGTAATATCTGTCTTAAGGTAGTTTAGACAGTTAATATTTGTTGTACAAAACCAGTTTACTGATCTGACAATTCGGTAAACAAATATCTTTCCGATGACACTACACTTCTTAAATTACCCGCCACGGAAAAGACGAAACAGCGCCATGAAGTGTACGTGTGGCCAAAAGAATATTGCATCCGTAGTGTTAAGCACTACCATAGAGAATGAATGAGAAAAGTTAAGAGAAGTTAAGCTTAACTATTTTCGGCTCCCGCGTGTATGAGGTCCTGGGTTCAATCCCCAGCATCTCCAAACACTGTTTGCTGAGTTTAAGCAAAATAATTTTGCTTCTTTGCTCTAGTGTTTCACTACTGGATTGTTAGTGTTTGTTGAACAAAGAAGCAGCAATGCTGCTTAAAAAGTGGGGATGTAGCTCAGTGGTAGAGAGCATGCTTCGCATGTATGAGGTCCTGGGTTCAATCCCCAGCATCTCCAAGCAATGTTTAATGACTTTCAAGTGAGATTAAGAAAGAGAAAAGTGGTTTCTTTTCTCTCAATTGTTACACTACTGGATTGTTACTGTTTGTTACACAAAGAAGCAGCAGGGCTCATTGAAATGTGGGGATGTAGCTCAGTGGTAGAGCGCATGCTTTGCATGTATGAGGTCCTGGGTTCAATCCCCAGCATCTCCAAACACTGTTTGCTGAGTTTAAGCAAAATAATTTTGTTTCTTTGCTCTAGTGTTTCACTACTGGATTGTTAGTGTTTGTTGAATAAAGAAGCAGCAAAGCTGCTCAAAACGTGGGGATGTAGCTCAGTGGTAGAGCACATGCTTTGCATGTATGAGGTCCTGGGTTCAATCCCCAGCATCTCCAAGCTCTGTTTAAAAACTTTCATGTGAGATTAAGAAAGAGAAAAGTGGCTTCTTTTCTCTGAAGTGTTACACGACTCGATTGTTACTGTTTGTTACACAAAGAAGCAGCAGGGATGATTGAAATGTGGGGATGTAGCTCAGTGGTAGAGCGCATGCTTTGCATGTATGAGGTCCTGGATTCAATCCCCAGCATCTCCAAACACTGTTTGCTGAGTTTAAGCAAAATAATTTTGCTTCTTTGCTCTAGTGTTTCACTACTGGATTGTTAGTGTTTGTTGAACAAAGAAGCAGCAATGCTGCTTAAAAAGTGGGGATGTAGCTCAGTGGTAGAGCGCATGCTTCGCATGTATGAGGTCCTGGGTTCAATCCCCAGCATCTCCAAGCACTGTTTAATGACTTTCATGTGAGATTAAGAAAGAGAAAAGTGGCTTCTTTTCTCTGAAGTGTTAAACGACTGGATTGTTACTGTTTGTTACACAAAGAAGCAGCAGGGCTGATTGAAATGTGGGGATGTAGCTCAGTGGTAGAGCGCATGCTTAGCATGTATGAGGTCCTGGTTTCAATCCCTAGCATCTCCAAGCACTGTTTGCTGAGTTTAAGCAAAATAATTTTGCTTCTTTGCTCTAGTGTTTCACTACTGGATTGTTAGTGTTTGTTGAACAAAGAGGCAGCAATGCGGCTCAAAAAGTGGGGATGTAGCTCAGTGGTAGAGCGCATGCTTTGCATGTATGAGGTCCTGGGTTCAATCCCCAGCATCTCCAAGCACTGTTGAATGACTTTAATGTGAGATTAAGAAAGAGAAAAGTGGCTTCTTTTCTCTGAAGTGTTACACGACTCGATTGTTACTGTTTGTTACACAAAGAAGCAGCAGGGATGATTGAAATGTGGGGATGTAGCTCAGTGGTAGAGCGCATGCTTTGCATGTATGAGGTCCTGGGTTCAATCCCCAGCATCTCCAAGCACTGTTGAATGACTTTCATGTGAGATTAAGAAAGAGAAAAGTGGCTTCTTTTCTCTGAAGTGTTACACGACTCGATTGTTACTGTTTGTTACACAAAGAAGCAGCAGGGCTGATTGAAATGTGGGGATGTAGCTCAGTGGTAGAGCGCATGCTTTGCATGTATGAGGTCCTGGGTTCAATACCCAGCATCTCCAAGCACTGTTTGCTGTGTTTAAGCAAAATAGTTTAGCTTCTTTGCTCTAGTGTTACACTACTGGATTGTTAGTGTTTGTTGAACAAAGAAGCAGCAATGCTGCTCATAACATGGGGATGTAGCTCAGTGGTAGAGCGCATGCTTAGCATGTATGAGGTCCTTTGCTCTAGTGTTACACTACTGGATTGTTAGTGTTTATTGAACAAAGAAGCAGCAATGCTGCTCAAAATATGGGGATGTAGCTCAGTGTTAGAGCACATGCTTTGCATGTGTGAGGTCCTGGGTTCAATCCCCAGCATCTCCAAGCACTGTTTGCTGAGTTTAAGCAAAATAATTTTGCTTCTTTGCTCTAGTGTTTCACTACTGGATTTTTAGTGTTTGTTGAACAAAGAAGCAGCAATACTGCTCAAAAAGTGGGGATGTAGCTCAGTGGTAGAGCGCATGCTTCGCATGTATGAGGTCCTGGGTTCAATCCCCAGCATCTCCAAGCTCTGTTTAAAAACTTTCATGTGAGATTAAGAAAGAGAAAAGTGGTTTCTTTTCTCTGAAGTGTTACACGACTCGATTGTTACTGTTTGTTACACAAAGAAGCAGCAAGAAAGATTGAAATGTGGGGATGTAGCTCAGTGGTAGAGCGCATGCTTTGCATGTATGAGGTCCTGGGTTCAATCCCCAGCATCTCCAAACACTGTTTGCTGAGTTTAAGCAAAATAATTTTGCTTCTTTGCTCTAGTGTTTCACTACTGGATTGTTAGTGTTTGTTGAACAAAGAAGCAGCAATGCTGCTTAAAAAGTGGGGATGTAGCTCAGTGGTAGAGCGCATGCTTCGCATGTATGAGGTCCTGGGTTCAATCCCCAGCATCTCCAAGCACTGTTTAATGACTTTCATGTGAGATTAAGAAAGAGAAAAGTGGCTTCTTTTCTCTGAATTGTTAAACGACTGGATTGTTACTGTTTGTTACACAAAGAAGCAGCAGGGCTGATTGAAATGTGGGGATGTAGCTCAGTGGTAGAGCGCATGCTTTGCATGTATGAGGTCCTGGGTTCAATCCCCAGCATCTCCAAATACTGTTTGCTGAGTTTAAGCAAAATAGTTTAGCTTCTTTGCTCTAGTGTTACACTACTGGATTGTTAGTGTTTGTTGAACAAAGAAGCAGCAATGCTGCTCATAATATGGGGATGTAGCTCAGTGGTAGAGCGCATGCTTAGCATGTATGAGGTCCTGGTTTCAATCCCTAGCATCTCCAAGCACTGTTTGCTGAGTTTAAGCAAAATAATTTTGCTTCTTTGCTCTAGTGTTACACTACTGGATTGTTAGTGTTTGTTGAACAAAGAAGCAGCAATGCTGCTCAAAATATGGGGATGTTGCTCAGTGTTAGAGCACATGCTTTGAATGTGTGAGGTCCTTTGTTCAATCCCTAGCATCTCCAATCAATGTTTAATGACTTTCATGTGAGATTAAGAAAAAATATGTTGCTTCTTTCCCCTAAATTCTTACATGACTAGATTGATAGTGTTTGTAAAAGAAAGAAGCAGAGAAGTTCTATGTTAAATGGGGATGTAGCTCAGAGGTAGATTGCCTCTTTTGCATGTATATGCCCAGCATCCCCAAGCACTGTTTGCTGAGTTTAAGCAAAATTATTTTGAATCTTTTCTCTAGTGTTACACTACTGGATTGTCAGTGTTTGTTGAACAAAGAAGCAGCAATGCTGCTCAAGACATGGGAATGTAGCTCAGTGTTAAATGGAGATGTAGCTCAGTGGTAGATTGCATCTTTTGCATGTATTTGCCCAGCATCTCCAAGCACTGTTTGCTGAGTTTAAGCAAAATAATTTTGCTTCTTTGCTCTATTGTTACACTACTGGATTGTTATTGTTTGTTGAACAAAGAAGCAGCAAAGCTGCTCAAAACTTGGGGATGTAGCTCAGTGGTAGAGCGCATGCTTTGCATGTATGAGGTCCTGGGTTCAATCCCCAGCATCTCCAAGCTCTGTTTAAAAACTTTCATGTGAGATTAAGAAAGAGAAAAGTGGCTTCTTTTCTCTGAAGTGTTACACGACTCGATTGTTACTGTTTGTTACACAAAGAAGCAGCAGGGATGATTGAAATGTGGGGATGTAGCTCAGTGGTAGAGCGCATGCTTTGCATGTATGAGGTCCTGGGTTCAATCCCCAGCATCTCCAAACACTGTTTGCTGAGTTTAAGCAAAATAATTTTGCTTCTTTGCTCTAGTGTTTCACTACTGGATTGTTAGTGTTTGTTGAACAAAGAAGCAGCAATGCTGCTTAAAAAGTGGGGATGTAGCTCAGTGGTAGAGCGCATGCTTCTCATGTATGAGGTCCTGGGTTCAATCCCCAGCATCTCCAAGCACTGTTTAATGACTTTCATGTGAGATTAAGAAAGAGAAAAGTGGCTTCTTTTCTCTGAATTGTTAAACGACTGGATTGTTACTGTTTGTTACACAAAGAAGCAGCAGGGCTGATTGAAATGTGGGGATGTAGCTCAGTGGTAGAGCGCATGCTTAGCATGTATGAGGTCCTGGTTTCAATCCCTAACATCTCCAAGCACTGTTTGCTGAGTTTAAGCAAAATAATTTTGCTTCTTTGCTCTAGTGTTTCACTACTGGATTGTTAGTGTTTGTTGAACAAAGAGGCAGCAATGCGGCTCAAAAAGTGGGGATGTAGCTCAGTGGTAGAGCGCATGCTTTGCATGTATGAGGTCCTGGGTTCAATCCCCAGCATCTCCAAGCACTGTTGAATGACTTTCATGTGAGATTAAGAAAGAGAAAAGTGGCTTCTTTTCTCTGAAGTGTTACACGACTCGATTGTTACTGTTTGTTACACAAAGAAGCAGCAGGGATGATTGAAATGTGGGGATGTAGCTCAGTGGTAGAGCGCATGCTTTGCATGTATGAGGTCCTGGGTTCAATCCCCAGCATCTCCAAGCACTGTTGAATGACTTTAATGTGAGATTAAGAAAGAGAAAAGTGGCTTCTTTTCTCTGAAGTGTTACACGACTCGATTGTTACTGTTTGTTACACAAAGAA
>NW_020529348.1:22500-32500 GCF_003368295.1 Carassius auratus
AAGCAGCAATGCTGCTCATAATATGGGGATGTAGCTCAGTGGTAGAGCGCATGCTTAGCATGTATGAGGTCCTGGTTTCAATCCCTAGCATCTCCAAGCACTGTTTGCTGAGTTTAAGCAAAATAATTTTGCTTCTTTGCTCTAGTGTTACACTACTGGATTGTTAGTGTTTGTTGAACAAAGAAGCAGCAATGCTGCTCAAAATATGGGGATGTTGCTCAGTGTTAGAGCACATGCTTTGAATGTGTGAGGTCCTTTGTTCAATCCCTAGCATCTCCAATCAATGTTTAATGACTTTCATGTGAGATTAAGAAAAAATATGTTGCTTCTTTCCCCTAAATTCTTACATGACTAGATTGATAGTGTTTGTAAAAGAAAGAAGCAGAGAAGTTCTATGTTAAATGGGGATGTAGCTCAGAGGTAGATTGCCTCTTTTGCATGTATATGCCCAGCATCCCCAAGCACTGTTTGCTGAGTTTAAGCAAAATTATTTTGAATCTTTTCTCTAGTGTTACACTACTGGATTGTCAGTGTTTGTTGAACAAAGAAGCAGCAATGCTGCTCAAGACATGGGAATGTAGCTCAGTGTTAAATGGAGATGTAGCTCAGTGGTAGATTGCATCTTTTGCATGTATTTGCCCAGCATCTCCAAGCACTGTTTGCTGAGTTTAAGCAAAATAATTTTGCTTCTTTGCTCTATTGTTACACTACTGGATTGTTATTGTTTGTTGAACAAAGAAGCAGCAAAGCTGCTCAAAACTTGGGGATGTAGCTCAGTGGTAGAGCGCATGCTTTGCATGTATGAGGTCCTGGGTTCAATCCCCAGCATCTCCAAGCTCTGTTTAAAAACTTTCATGTGAGATTAAGAAAGAGAAAAGTGGCTTCTTTTCTCTGAAGTGTTACACGACTCGATTGTTACTGTTTGTTACACAAAGAAGCAGCAGGGATGATTGAAATGTGGGGATGTAGCTCAGTGGTAGAGCGCATGCTTTGCATGTATGAGGTCCTGGGTTCAATCCCCAGCATCTCCAAACACTGTTTGCTGAGTTTAAGCAAAATAATTTTGCTTCTTTGCTCTAGTGTTTCACTACTGGATTGTTAGTGTTTGTTGAACAAAGAAGCAGCAATGCTGCTTAAAAAGTGGGGATGTAGCTCAGTGGTAGAGCGCATGCTTCTCATGTATGAGGTCCTGGGTTCAATCCCCAGCATCTCCAAGCACTGTTTAATGACTTTCATGTGAGATTAAGAAAGAGAAAAGTGGCTTCTTTTCTCTGAATTGTTAAACGACTGGATTGTTACTGTTTGTTACACAAAGAAGCAGCAGGGCTGATTGAAATGTGGGGATGTAGCTCAGTGGTAGAGCGCATGCTTAGCATGTATGAGGTCCTGGTTTCAATCCCTAGCATCTCCAAGCACTGTTTGCTGAGTTTAAGCAAAATAATTTTGCTTCTTTGCTCTAGTGTTTCACTACTGGATTGTTAGTGTTTGTTGAACAAAGAGGCAGCAATGCGGCTCAAAAAGTGGGGATGTAGCTCAGTGGTAGAGCGCATGCTTTGCATGTATGAGGTCCTGGGTTCAATCCCCAGCATCTCCAAGCACTGTTGAATGACTTTCATGTGAGATTAAGAAAGAGAAAAGTGGCTTCTTTTCTCTGAAGTGTTACACGACTCGATTGTTACTGTTTGTTACACAAAGAAGCAGCAGGGATGATTGAAATGTGGGGATGTAGCTCAGTGGTAGAGCGCATGCTTTGCATGTATGAGGTCCTGGGTTCAATCCCCAGCATCTCCAAGCACTGTTGAATGACTTTAATGTGAGATTAAGAAAGAGAAAAGTGGCTTCTTTTCTCTGAAGTGTTACACGACTCGATTGTTACTGTTTGTTACACAAAGAAGCAGCAGGGATGATTGAAATGTGGGGATGTAGCTCAGTGGTAGAGCGCATGCTTTGCATGTATGAGGTCCTGGGTTCAATCCCCAGCATCTCCAAGCTCTGTTTAAAAACTTTCATGTGAGATTAAGAAAGAGAAAAGTGGCTTCTTTTCTCTGGAGTGTTGCACGACTCGATTGTTACTGTTTGTTACACAAAGAAGCAGCAGGGATGATTGAAATGTGGGGATGTAGCTCAGTGGTAGAGCGCATGCTTTGCATGTATGAGGTCCTGGGTTCAATCCAGTGGCGTAGGCAGAAATTGTATTTTGGGCGGGCCATTAAAAAAGTGGGTGGGCCTATAGTTTTTCCTAGAAAAAATATGACTTAAATAACCTTAGAGAGTGGAAAAAAGAATATAAAAACTGCAAAAACAGTTACACCTTTATTTTGCAATATTCGGCAAAGGCAATAACAAAACACTGTCTAATCATCATGTTCAACCAACAGAGCTCAATAAAGGCTGGACAAACCACCAGCATAGACAATAACCTGTCTATTTCATTCAAGTTACTCAGCAGTGCAGACAGTTCACCCAAAAATATAGGCTAAAAGTAAAAGAAATTAAAATAATGAAAACTCAGCAGAGCATGGTTTGAAATAAATAACAACACGCTCCCTAATTTCTGTTAAATCAACCATATACAATGCAATGGTGGAAATTAAACTTTTGTGCCAAAAAAATAGCAACTCATTTAAACAATGTAGAAATACTTTCAGATTGGGTTGTGAAGGTGGTTCATCTATTGCAGTTAGATCGGCGGGTAAACCCGCGTCAGGCTGACCGGGAGAGAGCACTGGCACTGCCGCCAGGGAGCACGCGGCGGCCGCCACCGGCGCCTGACTAGCCTTCTTGTGGGTTAATGAGTCTGAAGAGCTGGGCTGGGTGGACTCGACAGATGAAGGCAGTGGCGTGTCTTCTTCCTCAACTCTTTTTTTTTAATTTAAATAAAACATTAAAGAAACTTGTTTAGCCATTATTATGGCGATGTTAATACATTGGCTAAAGGCCGCCAGAGCCCGCCGCTCAGAGAGTCTTCCTGTCGCCCTAGCAACCATAGCAACCAATTAGGCCTAGGTTCAGGAGGGACGCTTTCTACAACTTGCTTCAACAATTCCATTTTATTCGGAAAACAAATTAAACACACACACACACCAGTCAACAATAAATCAGGTTTATATTAATATATTTTCTTAAATACATTTGAATAATAAAAATAAACTAAAAATGTATTTTAATCAAACTTGCCTGGGCGGGCCACTGAGTAATGTGGGCGGGCCAGTGCCGCCCTGGCCCATTACTGGCTACGCGCCTGGTTCAATCCCCAGCATCTCCAAGCACTGTTGAATGACTTTAATGTGAGATTAAGAAAGAGAAAAGTGGCTTCTTTTCTCTGAAGTGTTATACTCGACTCGATTGTTACTGTTTGTTACACAAAGAAGCAGCAGGGATGATTGAAATGTGGGGATGTAGCTCAGTGATAGAGCGCATGCTTTGCATGTATGAGGTCCTGGGTTCAATCCCCAGCATCTCCAAACACTGTTTGCTGAGTTTAAGCAAAATAATTTTGCTTCTTTGCTCTAGTGTTTCACTACTGGATTGTTAGTGTTTGTTGAACAAAGAAGCAGCAATGCTGCTTAAAAAGTGGGGATGTAGCTCAGTGGTAGAGCGCATGCTTTGCATGTATGAGGTCCTGGGTTCAATCCCCAGCATCTCCAAACACTGTTTGCTGAGTTTAAGCAAAATAATTTTGTTTCTTTGCTCTAGTGTTTCACTACTGGATTGTTAGTGTTTGTTGAACAAAGAAGCAGCAAAGTTGCTCAAAACGTGGGGATGTAGCTCAGTGGTAGAGCGCATGCTTTTCATGTATGAGGTCCTGGGTTCAATCCCCAGCATCTCCAAGCTCTGTTTAAAAACTTTCATGTGAGATTAAGAAAGAGAAAAGTGGCTTCTTTTCTCTGAAGTGTTACACGACTCGATTGTTACTGTTTGTTACACAAAGAAGCAGCAGGGATGATTGAAATGTGGGGATGTAGCTCAGTGGTAGAGCGCTTGCTTTGCATGTATGATGTCCTGGGTTCAATCCCCAGCATCTCCAAACACTGTTTGCTGAGTTTAAGCAAAATAATTTTGCTTCTTTGCTCTAGTGTTTCACTACTGGATTGTTAGTGTTTGTTGAACAAAGAGGCAGCAATGCGGCTCAAAACGTGGGGATGTAGCTCAGTGGTAGAGCGCATGCTTTTCATGTATGAGGTCCTGGGTTCAATCCCCAGCATCTCCAAGCACTGTTTAATGACTTTCATGTGAGATTAAGAAAGAGAAAAGTGGCTTCTTTTCTCTGAATTGTTAAACGACTGGATTGTTACTGTTTGTTACACAAAGAAGCAGCAGGGCTGATTGAAATGTGGGGATGTAGCTCAGTGGTAGAGCCCATGCTTAGCATGTATGAGGTCCTGGTTTCAATCCCTAGCATCTCCAAGCACTGTTTGCTGAGTTTAAGCAAAATAATTTTGCTTCTTTGCTCTAGTGTTTCACTACTGGATTGTTAGTGTTTGTTGAACAAAGAGGCAGCAATGCGGCTCAAAACGTGGGGATGTAGCTCAGTGGTAGAGCGCATGCTTTGCATGTATGAGGTCCTGGGTTCAATCCCCAGCATCTCCAAGCACTGTTGAATGACTTTCATGTGAGATTAAGAAAGAGAAAAGTGGCTTCTTTTCTCTGAAGTGTTACACGACTCGATTGTTACTGTTTGTTACACAAAGAAGCAGAAGGGCTGATTGAAATGTGGGGATGTAGCTCAGTGGTAGAGCGCATGCTTTGCATGTATGAGGTCCTGGGTTCAATCCCCAGCATCTCCAAACACTGTTTGCTGAGTTTAAGCAAAATAATTGTGTTTCTCTGCTCTAGTGTTTCACTACTGGATTGTTAGTGTTTGTTGAACAAAGAAGCAGCAAAGCTACTCAAAACGTGGGGATGTAGCTCAGTGGTAGAGCGCATGCTTTGCATGTATGAGGTCCTGGGTTCAATCCCCAGCATCTCCAAGCTCTGTTTAAAAACTTTCATGTGATATTAAGAAAGAGAAAAGTGGCTTCTTTTCTCTGAAGTGTTACACGACTCGATTGTTACTGTTTGTTACACAAAGAAGCAGCAGGGATGATTGAAATGTGGGGATGTAGCTCAGTGGTAGAGCGCATGCTTTGCATGTATGAGGTCCTGGGTTCAATCCCCAGCATCTCCAAGCACTGTTGAAGACTTTAATGTGAGATTAAGAAAGAGAAAAGTGGCTTCTTTTCTCTGAAGTGTTACACGACTCGATTGTTACTGTTTGTTACACAAAGAAGCAGCAGGGATGATTGAAATGTGGGGATGTAGCTCAGTGGTAGAGCGCATGCTTTGCATGTATGAGGTCCTGGGTTCAATCCCCAGCATCTCCAAGCACTGTTGAAGACTTTAATGTGAGATTAAGAAAGAGAAAAGTGGCTTCTTTTCTCTGAAGTGTTACACGACTCGATTGTTACTGTTTGTTACACAAAGAAGCAGCAGGGATGATTGAAATGTGGGGATGTAGCTCAGTGGTAGAGCGCATGCTTTGCATGTATGAGGTCCTGGGTTCAATACCCAGCATCTCCAAGCACTGTTTGCTGTGTTTAAGCAAAATAGTTTAGCTTCTTTGCTCTAGTGTTACACTACTGGATTGTTAGTGTTTGTTGAACAAAGAAGCAGCAATGCTGCTCATAACATGGGGATGTAGCTCAGTGGTAGAGCGCATGCTTAGCATGTATGAGGTCCTTTGCTCTAGTGTTACACTACTGGATTGTTAGTGTTTATTGAACAAAGAAGCAGCAATGCTGCTCAAAATATGGGGATGTAGCTCAGTGTTAGAGCACATGCTTTGCATGTGTGAGGTCCTGGGTTCAATCCCCAGCATCTCCAAGCACTGTTTGCTGAGTTTAAGCAAAATAATTTTGCTTCTTTGCTCTAGTGTTTCACTACTGGATTTTTAGTGTTTGTTGAACAAAGAAGCAGCAATACTGCTCAAAAAGTGGGGATGTAGCTCAGTGGTAGAGCGCATGCTTCGCATGTATGAGGTCCTGGGTTCAATCCCCAGCATCTCCAAGCTCTGTTTAAAAACTTTCATGTGAGATTAAGAAAGAGAAAAGTGGTTTCTTTTCTCTGAAGTGTTACACGACTCGATTGTTACTGTTTGTTACACAAAGAAGCAGCAAGAAAGATTGAAATGTGGGGATGTAGCTCAGTGGTAGAGCGCATGCTTTGCATGTATGAGGTCCTGGGTTCAATCCCCAGCATCTCCAAACACTGTTTGCTGAGTTTAAGCAAAATAATTTTGCTTCTTTGCTCTAGTGTTTCACTACTGGATTGTTAGTGTTTGTTGAACAGAGAAGCAGCAATGCTGCTTAAAAAGTGGGGATGTAGCTCAGTGGTAGAGCGCATGCTTCGCATGTATGAGGTCCTGGGTTCAATCCCCAGCATCTCCAAGCACTGTTTAATGACTTTCATGTGAGATTAAGAAAGAGAAAAGTGGCTTCTTTTCTCTGAATTGTTAAACGACTGGATTGTTACTGTTTGTTACACAAAGAAGCAGCAGGGCTGATTGAAATGTGGGGATGTAGCTCAGTGGTAGAGCGCATGCTTTGCATGTATGAGGTCCTGGGTTCAATCCCCAGCATCTCCAAACACTGTTTGCTGAGTTTAAGCAAAATAGTTTAGCTTCTTTGCTCTATTGTTACACTACTGGATTGTTAGTGTTTGTTGAACAAAGAAGCAGCAATGCTGCTCATAATATGGGGATGTAGCTCAGTGGTAGAGCGCATGCTTAGCATGTATGAGGTCCTGGTTTCAATCCCTAGCATCTCCAAGCACTGTTTGCTGAGTTTAAGCAAAATAATTTTGCTTCTTTGCTCTAGTGTTACACTACTGGATTGTTAGTGTTTGTTGAACAAAGAAGCAGCAATGCTGCTCAAAATATGGGGATGTTGCTCAGTGTTAGAGCACATGCTTTGAATGTGTGAGGTCCTTTGTTCAATCCCTAGCATCTCCAATCAATGTTTAATGACTTTCATGTGAGATTAAGAAAAAATATGTTGCTTCTTTCCCCTAAATTCTTACATGACTAGATTGATAGTGTTTGTAAAAGAAAGAAGCAGAGAAGTTCTATGTTAAATGG
Organism: Carassius auratus; assembly: GCF_003368295.1. Taxonomy (NCBI): domain Eukaryota; kingdom Metazoa; phylum Chordata; class Actinopteri; order Cypriniformes; family Cyprinidae; genus Carassius; species Carassius auratus. The sequence goes on from NW_020529348.1 coordinate 29,615, forward strand.
GGATGTAGCTCAGAGGTAGATTGCCTCTTTTGCATGTATATGCCCAGCATCCCCAAGCACTGTTTGCTGAGTTTAAGCAAAATTATTTTGAATCTTTTCTCTAGTGTTACACTACTGGATTGTCAGTGTTTGTTGAACAAAGAAGCAGCAATGCTGCTCAAGACATGGGAATGTAGCTCAGTGTTAAATGGAGATGTAGCTCAGTGGTAGATTGCATCTTTTGCATGTATTTGCCCAGCATCTCCAAGCACTGTTTGCTGAGTTTAAGCAAAATAATTTTGCTTCTTTGCTCTATTGTTACACTACTGGATTGTTATTGTTTGTTGAACAAAGAAGCAGCAAAGCTGCTCAAAACTTGGGGATGTAGCTCAGTGGTAGAGCGCATGCTTTGCATGTATGAGGTCCTGGGTTCAATCCCCAGCATCTCCAAGCTCTGTTTAAAAACTTTCATGTGAGATTAAGAAAGAGAAAAGTGGCTTCTTTCTCTGAAGTGTTACACGACTCGATTGTTACTGTTTGTTACACAAAGAAGCAGCAGGGATGATTGAAATGTGGGGATGTAGCTCAGTGGTAGAGCGCATGCTTTGCATGTATGAGGTCCTGGGTTCAATCCCCAGCATCTCCAAACACTGTTTGCTGAGTTTAAGCAAAATAATTTTGCTTCTTTGCTCTAGTGTTTCACTACTGGATTGTTAGTGTTTGTTGAACAAAGAAGCAGCAATACTGCTTAAAAAGTGGGGATGTAGCTCAGTGGTAGAGCGCATGCATTGCATGTATGAGGTCCTTGGTTCAATCCCCAGCATCTCCAAGCACTGTTTAATGACTTTCATGTTAGATTAAGAAAGAGAAAAGTGGCTTCTTTTCTCTGAATTGTTACGCAACTCGATTGTTACTGCTTGTTACACAAAGAAGCAGCAGGGCTGATTGAAATGTGGGGATGTAGCTCAGTGGTAGAGCGCATGCTTTGCATGTATGAGGTCCTGGGTTCAATACCCAGCATCTCCAAGCACTGTTTGCTGAGTTTAAGCAAAATTATTTTGAATCTTTTCTCTAGTGTTACACTACTGGATTGTCAGTGTTTGTTGAACAAAGAAGCAGCAATGCTGCTCAAGACATGGGAATGTAGCTTAGTGTTAAATGGAGATGTAGCTCAGTGGTAGATTGCATCTTTTGCATGTATTTGCCCAGCATCTCCAAGCACTGTTTGCTGAGTTTAAGCAAAATAATTTTGCTTCTTTGCTCTATTGTTACAATACTGGATTGTTATTGTTTGTTGAACAAAGAAGCAGCAGGGCTGATTAAAATGTGGGATGTAGCTCAGTGGTAGAGCACATGCTTTGCATGTATGAGTTCCTGGGTTCAATCCCCAGCATCTCCAAGCACTGTTTAATGACTTTCATGTGAGATTAAGAAAGAGAAAAGTGGCTTCTTCTCTATGAAGTGTTACACGACTCGATTGTTACTGTTTGTTACACAAAGAAGCAGCAGGGCTGATTGAAATGTGGGGATGTAGCTCAGTGGTAGAGCGCATGCTTTGCATGTATGAGGTCCTGGGTTCAATACCCACAATCTCCAAGCACTGTTTGCTGAGTTTAAGCAAAATAGTTTAGCTTCTTTGCTCTAGTTTTACACTACTGGATCGTTAGTGTTTGTTGAACAAAGAAGCAGCAATGCTGCTCATAATATGGGGATGTAGCTCAGTGGTAGAGCGCATGCTTAGCATGTATGAGGTCCTGGTTTCAATCCCTAGCATCTCCAAGCACTGTTTGCTGAGTTTAAGCAAAATAATTTTGCTTCTTTGCTCTAGTGTTACACTACTGGATTGTTAGTGTTTGTTGAACAAAGAAGCAGAAATGCTGCTCAAAATATGGGGATGTTGCTCAGTGTTAGAGCACATGCTTTGAATGTGTGAGGTCCTGGGTTCAATCCCTAGCATCTCCAATCAATGTTTAATGACTTTCATGTGAGATTAAGAAAAAATATGTTGCTTCTTTCCCCTAAATTCTTACATGACTAGATTGATAGTGTTTGTAAAAGAAAGAAGCAGAGAAGTTCTATTGTTAAATGGGGATGTAGCTCAGAGGTAGATTGCCTCTTTTGCATGTATATGCCCAGCATCCCCAAGCACTGTTTGCTGAGTTTAAGCAAAATTATTTTGAATCTTTTCTCTAGTGTTACACTACTGGATTGTCAGTGTTTGTTGAACAAAGAAGCAGCAATGCTGCTCAAGACATGGGAATGTAGCTCAGTGTTAAATGGAGATGTAGCTCAGTGGTAGATTGCATCTTTTGCATGTATTTGCCCAGCATCTCCAAGCACTGTTTGCTGAGTTTAAGCAAAATAATTTCGCTTCTTTGCTCTAGTGTTACACTACTGGATTGTTATTGTTTGTTGAACAAAGAAGCAGCATTGCTGCTCGTAATATGGGGATGTAGCTCAGTGGTAGAGCGCATGCTTAGCATGTATGAGGTCCTGGGTTTCAATCCCTAGCATCTCCAAGCACTGTTTGCTGAGTTTAAGCAAAATAATTTTGCTTCTTTGCTCTAGTGTTTCACTACTGGATTGTTAGTGTTTGTTGAACAAAGAGGCAGCAATGCTGCTCAAAAAGTGGGGATGTAGGCTCAGTGGTAGAGCGCATGCTTTGCATGTATGAGGTCCTGGGTTCAATCCCCAGCATCTCCATGCACTGTTGAATGACTTTCATGTGAGATTAAGAAAGAGAAAAAGTGGCTTCTTTTCTCTGAAGTGTTACACGACTCGATTGTTACTGTTTGTTACACAAGAAGCAACAGGGCTGATTGAAATGTGGGGATGTAGCTCAGTGGTAGAGCGCATGCTTTGCATGTATGAGGTCCTGGGTTCAATACCAGCATCTCCAAGCACTGT
>NW_020529349.1:0-27901 GCF_003368295.1 Carassius auratus
ACAAAGAAGCAGCAGGGCTGATTGAAATGTGGGGATGTAGCTCAGTGGTAGAGCGCATGCTTTGCATGTATGAGGTCCTGGGTTCAATCCCAGCATCTCCAAGCACTGTTTGCTGAGTTTAAGCAAAATAATTTTGCTTCTTTGCTCTAGTGTTTCACTACTGGATTGTTAGTGTTTGTTGAACAAAGAAGCAGCAATGCTGCTCAAAAAGTGGGGATGTAGCTCAGTGGTAGAGCGCATGCTTCGCATGTATGAGGTCCTGGGTTCAATCCCCAGCATCTCCAAGCACTGTTTAATGACTTTCATGTGAGATTAAGAAAGAGAAAAGTGGCTTCTTTTCTCTGAAGTGTTACACGACTGGATTGTTACTGTTTGTTACACAAAGAAGCAGCAGGGCTGATTGAAATGTGGGGATGTAGCTCAGTGGTAGAGCGCATGCTTTGCATGTATGAGGTCCTGGGTTCAATCCCCAGCATCTCCAAGCACTGTTTGCTGAGTTTAAGCAAAATAATTTTGCTTCTTTGCTCTAGTGTTTCACTACTGGATTGTTAGTGTTTGTTGAACAAAGAAGCAGCAATGCTGCTCAAAAAGTGGGGATGTAGCTCAGTGGTAGAGCGCATGCTTTGCATGTATGAGGTCCTGGGTTCAATCCCCAGCATCTCCAAGCACTGTTTAATGACTTTCATGTGAGATTAAGAAAGAGAAAAGTGGCTTCTTTTCTCTGAATTGTTACACGACTGGATTGTTACTGTTTGTTACACAAAGAAGCAGCAGGGCTGATTGAAATGTGGGGATGTAGCTCAGTGGTAGAGCGCATGCTTTGCATGTATGAGGTCCTGGGTTCAATCCCCAGCATCTCCAAGCACTGTTTGCTGAGTTTAAGCAAAATAATTTTGCTTCTTTGCTCTAGTGTTTCACTACTGGATTGTTAGTGTTTGTTGAACAAAGAAGCAGCAAAGCTGCTCAAAACGTGGGGATGTAGCTCAGTGGTAGAGCGCATGCTTTGCATGTATGAGGTCCTGGGTTCAATCCCCAGCATCTCCAAGCACTGTTTAAAAACTTTCATGTGAGATTAAGAAAGAGAAAAGTGGCTTCTTTTCTCTGAAGTGTTACACGACTCGATTGTTACTGTTTGTTACACAAAGAAGCAGCAGGATGATTGAAATGTGGGGATGTAGCTCAGTGGTAGAGCGCATGCTTTGCATGTATGAGGTCCTGGGTTCAATCCCCAGCATCTCCAAGCACTGTTGAATGACTTTCATGTGAGATTAAGAAAGAGAAAAGTGGCTTCTTTTCTCTGAAGTGTTACACGACTGGATTGTTACTGTTTGTTACACAAAGAACGCAGCAGGGATGATTGAAATGTGGGGATGTAGCTCAGTGGTAGAAGCGCATGCTTTGCATGTATGAGGTCTTGGGTTCAATCCCCAGCATCTTCCAAGCACTGTTGAATGACTTTCATGTGAGATTAAGAAAGAGAAAAGTGCCTTATTTTCTCTGAAGTGTTACACGACTCGATTGTTACTGTTTGTTACACAAAGAAGCAGCAGGGCTGATTGAAATGTGGGGATGTAGCTCAGTGGTAGAGCGCATGCTTTGCATGTATGAGGTCCTAGGTTCAATACCCAGCATCTCCAAGCACTGTTTGCTGTGTTTAAGCAAAATAGTTTAGCTTCTTTGCTCTAGTGTTACACTACTGGATTGTTAGTGTTTGTTGAACAAAGAAGCAGCAATGCTGCTCATAACATGGGGATGTAGCTCAGTGGTAGAGCGCATGCTTAGCATGTATGAGGTCCTGGGTCCAATCCCCAGCATCTCCAAGCAATGTTTAATGACTTTCATGTGAGATTAAGAAAAAATATGTTGCTTCTTTCCCCTAAATTCTTACATGACTAGATTGATAGTGTTTGTAAAAGAAAGAAGCAGCAAAGTTCTATGTTAAATGGGATGTAGCTCAGAGGTAGATTGCCTCTTTTGCATGTATTTGCCCAGCATCCCCAAGCACTGTTTGCTGAGTTTAAGCAAAATAATTTTGCTTCTTTGCTCTAGTGTTACACTACTGGATTGTTAGTGTTTGTTGAACAAAGAAGCAGCAATGCTGCTCAAAATATGGGGATGTAGCTCAGTGTTAGAGCACATGCTTTGCATGTGTGAGGTCCTGGGTTCAATCCCCAGCATCTCCAAGCACTGTTTGCTGAGTTTAAGCAAAATAATTTTGCTTCTTTGCTCTAGTGTTTCACTACTGGATTTTTAGTGTTTGTTGAACAAAGAAGCAGCAATACTGCTCAAAAAGTGGGGATGTAGCTCAGTGGTAGAGCGCATGCTTCGCATGTATGAGGTCCTGGGTTCAATCCCCAGCATCTCCAAGCTCTGTTTAAAAACTTTCATGTGAGATTAAGAAAGAGAAAAGTGGCTTCTTTTCTCTGAAGTGTTACACGACTCGATTGTTACTGTTTGTTACACAAAGAAGCAGCAGGGATGATCGAAATGTGGGGATGTAGCTCAGTGGTAGAGCGCATGCTTTGCATGTATGAGGTCCTGGTTTCAATCCCCAGCATCTCCAAACACTGTTTGCTGAGTTTAAGCAAAATAATTTTGCTTCTTTGCTCTAGTGTTTCACTACTGGATTGTTAGTGTTTGTTGAACAAAGAAGCAGCAATGCTGCTTAAAAAGTGGGGATGTAGCTCAGTGGTAGAGCGCATGCTTCGCATGTATGAGGTCCTGGGTTCAATCCCCAGCATCTCCAAGCACTGTTTAATGACTTTCATGTGAGATTAAGAAAGAGAAAAGTGGCTTCTTTTCTCTGAATTGTTAAACGACTGGATTGTTACTGTTTGTTACACAAAGAAGCAGCAGGGCTGATTGAAATGTGGGGATGTAGCTCAGTGGTAGAGCGCATGCTTAGCATGTACGAGGTCCTGGTTTCAATCCTAGCATCTCCAAGTACTGTTTGCCGAGTTTAAGCAAAATAATTTTGCTTCTTTGCTCTAGTGTTTCACTACTGGATTGTTAGTGTTTGTTGAACAAAGAGGCAGCAATGCGGCTCAAAAAGTGGGGCTGTAGCTCAGTGGTAGAGCGCATGCTTTGCATGTATGAGGTCCTGGGTTCAATCCCCAGCATCTCCAAGCACTGTTGAATGACTTTTCATGTGAGATTAAGAAAGAGAAAAGTGGCTTCTTTTCTCTGAAGTGTTACACGACTCGATTGTTACTGTTTGTTACACAAAGAAGCAGCAGGGCTGATTGAAATGTGGGGATGTAGCTCAGTGGTAGAGCGCATGCTTTGCATGTATGAGGTCCTGGGTTCAATACCCAGCATCTCCAAAGCACTGTTTGCTGTGTTTAAGCAAAATAGTTTAGCTTCTTTGCTCTAGTGTTACACTACTGGATTGTTAGTGTTTGTTGAACAAAGAAGCAGCAATGCTGCTCATAACATGGTGATGTAGCTCATTGGTAGAGCGCATGCTTAGCATGTATGAGGTCCTGGGTCCAATCCCCAGCATCTCCAAGCAATGTTTAATGACTTTCATGTGAGATTAAGAAAAAATATGTTGCTTCTTTCCCCTAAATTCTTACATGACTAGATTGATAGTGTTTGTAAAAGAAAGAAGCAGCAAAGTTCTATGTTAAATGGGGATGTAGCTCAGAGGTAGATTGCCTCTTTTGCATGTATTTGCCCAGCATCCCCAAGCACTGTTTGCTGAGTTTAAGCAAAATAATTTTGCTTCTTTGCTCTAGTGTTACGCTACTGGATTGTTAGTGTTTGTTGAACAAAGAAGCAGCAATGCTGCTCAAAATATGGGGATGTAGCTCAGTGTTAGAGCACATGCTTTGCATGTGTGAGGTCCTGGGTTCAATCCCCAGCATCTCCAAGCACTGTTTGCTGAGTTTAAGCAAAATAATTTTGCTTCTTTGCTCTAGTGTTTCACTACTGGATTTTTAGTGTTTGTTGAACAAAGAAGCAGCAATACTGCTCAAAAAGTGGGGATGTAGCTCAGTGGTAGAGCGCATGCTTCGCATGTATGAGGTCCTGGGTTCAATCCCCAGCATCTCCAAGCTCTGTTTAAAAACTTTCATGTGAGATTAAGAAAGAGAAAAGTGGCTTCTTTTCTCTGAAGTGTTACACGACTCGATTGTTACTGTTTGTTACACAAAGAAGCAGCAGGGATGATTGAAATGTGGGGATGTAGCTCAGTGGTAGAGCGCATGCTTTGCATGTATGAGGTCCTGGGTTCAATACCCAGCATCTCCAAGCACTGTTTGCTGTGTTTAAGCAAAATAGTTTAGCTTCTTTGCTCTAGTGTTACACTACTGGATTGTTAGTGTTTGTTGAACAAAGAAGCAGCAATGCTGCTCATAACATGGGGATGTAGCTCAGTGGTAGAGCGCATGCTTAGCATGTATGAGGTCCTGGGTCCAATCCCCAGCATCTCCAAGCAATGTTTAATGACTTTCATGTGAGATTAAGAAAAAATATGTTGCTTCTTTCCCCTAAATTCTTACATGACTAGATTGATAGTGTTTGTAAAAGAAAGAAGCAGCAAAGTTCTATGTTAAATGGGGATGTAGCTCAGAGGTAGATTGCCTCTTTTGCATGTATTTGCCCAGCATCCCCAAGCACTGTTTGCTGAGTTTAAGCAAAATAATTTTGCTTCTTTGCTCTAGTGTTTCACTACTGGATTGTTAGTGTTTGTTGAACAAAGAGGCAGCAATGCGGCTCAAAAAGTGGGGATGTAGCTCAGTGGTAGAGCGCATGCTTTGCATGTATGAGGTCCTGGGTTCAATCCCCAGCGTCTCCAAGCACTGTTGAATGACTTTCATGTGAGATTAAGAAAGAGAAAAGTGGCTTCTTTTCTCTGAAGTGTTACACGACTCGATTGTTACTGTTTGTTACACAAAGAAGCAGAAGGGCTGATTGAAATGTGGGGATGAAGCTCAGTGGTAGAGCGCATGCTTTGCATGTATGAGGTCCTGGGTTCAATCCCCAGCATCTCCAAACACTGTTTGCTGAGTTTAAGCAAAATAATTTTGTTACTTTGCTCTAGTGTTTCACTACTGGATTGTTAGTGTTTGTTGAACAAAGAAGCAGCAAAGCTGCTCAAAACGTGGGGATGTAGCTCAGTGGTAGAGCGCATGCTTTGCATGTATGAGGTCCTGGGTTCAATCCCCAGCATCTCCAAGCTCTGTTTAAAAACTTTCATGTGAGATTAAGAAAGAGAAAAGTGGCTTCTTTTCTCTGAAGTGTTACACGACTCGATTGTTACTGTTTGTTACACAAAGAAGCAGCAGGGATGATTGAAATGTGGGGATGTAGCTCAGTGATAGAGCGCATGCTTTGCATGTATGAGGTCCTGGGTTCAATCCCCAGCATCTCCAAGCACTGTTGAATGACTTTAATGTGAGATTAAGAAAGAGAAAAGTGGCTTCTTTTCTCTGAAGTGTTACACGACTCGATTGTTACTGTTTGTTACACAAAGAAGCAGCAGGGATGATTGAAATGTGGGGATGTAGCTCAGTGGTAGAGCGCATGCTTTGCATGTATGAGGTCCTGGGTTCAATCCCCAGCATCTCCAAGCACTGTTGAATGACTTTCATGTGAGATTAAGAAAGAGAAAAGTGGCTTCTTTTCTCTGAAGTGTTACACGACTCGATTGTTACTGTTTGTTACACAAAGAAGCAGCAGGGCTGATTGAAATGTGGGGATGTAGCTCAGTGGTAGAGCGCATGCTTTGCATGTATGAGGTCCTGGGTTCAATCCCCAGCATCTCCAAGCACTGTTGAATGACTTTCATGTGAGATTAAGAAAGAGAAAAGTGGCTTCTTTTCTCTGAAGTGTTACACTACTGGATTGTTAGTGTTTGTTGAACAAAGAAGCAGCAATGCTGCTCATAACATGGGGATGTAGCTCAGTGGTAGAGCGCATGCTTAGCATGTATGAGGTCCTGGGTCCAATCCCCAGCATCTCCAAGCAATGTTTAATGACTTTCATGTGAGATTAAGAAAAAATATGTTGCTTCTTTCCCCTAAAATCTTACATGACTAGATTGATAGTGTTTGTAAAAGAAAGAAGCAGCAAAGTTCTATGTTAAATGGGGATGTAGCTCAGAGGTAGATTGCCTCTTTTGCATGTATTTGCCCAGCATCCCCAAGCACTGTTTGCTGAGTTTAAGCAAAATAATTTTGCTTCTTTGCTCTAGTGTTACACTACTGGATTGTTAGTGTTTGTTGAACAAAGAAGCAGCAATGCTGCTCAAAATATGGGGATGTAGCTCAGTGTTAGAGCACATGCTTTGCATGTGTGAGGTCCTGGGTTCAATCCCCAGCATCTCCAAGCACTGTTTGCTGAGTTTAAGCAAAATAATTTTGCTTCTTTGCTCTAGTGTTTCACTACTGGATTTTTAGTGTTTGTTGAACAAAGAAGCAGCAATACTGCTCAAAAAGTGGGGATGTAGCTCAGTGGTAGAGCGCATGCTTCGCATGTATGAGGTCCTGGGTTCAATCCCCAGCATCTCCAAGCACTGTTTAATGACTTTCATGTGAGATTAAGAAAGAGAAAAGTGGCTTCTTTTCTCTGAAGTGTTAAACGACTGGATTGTTACTGTTTGTTACACAAAGAAGCAGCAGGGCTGATTGAAATGTGGGGATGTAGCTCAGTGGTAGAGCGCATGCTTAGCATGTATGAGGTCCTGGTTTCAATCCCTAGCATCTCCAAGCACTGTTTGCTGAGTTTAAGCAAAATAATTTTGCTTCTTTGCTCTAGTGTTTCACTACTGGATTGTTAGTGTTTGTTGAACAAAGAGGCAGCAATGCGGCTCAAAAAGTGGGGATGTAGCTCAGTGGTAGAGCGCATGCTTTGCATGTATGAGGTCCTGGGTTCAATCCCCAGCATCTCCAAGCACTGTTGAATGACTTTCATGTGAGATTAAGAAAGAGAAAAGTGGCTTCTTTTCTCTGAAGTGTTACACGACTCGATTGTTACTGTTTGTTACACAAAGAAGCAGAAGGGCTGATTGAAATGTGGGGATGTAGCTCAGTGGTAGAGCGCATGCTTTGCATGTATGAGGTCCTGGGTTCAATCCCCAGCATCTCCAAACACTGTTTGCTGAGTTTAAGCAAAATAATTTTGTTTCTTTGCTCTAGTGTTTCACTACTGGATTGTTAGTGTTTGTTGAACAAAGAAGCAGCAAAGCTGCTCAAAACGTGGGGATGTAGCTCAGTGGTAGAGCGCATGCTTTGCATGTATGAGGTCTTGGGTTCAATCCCCAGCATCTCCAAGCTCTGTTTAAAAACTTTCATGTGAGATTAAGAAAGAGAAAAGTGGCTTCTTTTCTCTGAAGTGTTACACGACTCGATTGTTACTGTTTGTTACACAAAGAAGCAGCAGGGATGATTGAAATGTGGGGATGTAGCTCAGTGGTAGAGCGCATGCTTTGCATGTATGAGGTCCTGGGTTCAATCCCCAGCATCTCCAAGCTCTGTTTAAAAACTTTCATGTGAGATTAAGAAAGAGAAAAGTGGCTTCTTTTCTCTGAAGTGTTACACGACTCGATTGTTACTGTTTGTTACACAAAGAAGCAGCAGGGATGATCGAAATGTGGGGATGTAGCTCAGTGGTAGAGCGCATGCTTTGCATGTATGAGGTCCTGGTTTCAATCCCCAGCATCTCCAAACACTGTTTGCTGAGTTTAAGCAAAATAATTTTGCTTCTTTGCTCTAGTGTTTCACTACTGGATTGTTAGTGTTTGTTGAACAAAGAAGCAGCAATGCTGCTTAAAAAGTGTGGATGTAGCTCAGTGGTAGAGCGCATGCTTCGCATGTATGAGGTCCTGGGTTCAATCCCCAGCATTTCCAAGCACTGTTTAATGACTTTCATGTGAGATTAAGAAAGAGAAAAGTGGCTTCTTTTCTCTGAATTGTTAAACGAGTGGATTGTTACTGTTTGTTACACAAAGAAGCAGCAGGGCTGATTGAAATGTGGGGATGTAGCTCAGTGGTAGAGCGCATGCTTAGCATGTATGAGGTCCTGGTTTCAATCCCTAGCATCTCCAAGCACTGTTTGCCGAGTTTAAGCAAAATAATTTTGCTTCTTTGCTCTAGTGTTTCACTACTGGATTGTTAGTGTTTGTTGAACAAAGAGGCAGCAATGCGGCTCAAAAAGTGGGGATGTAGCTCAGTGGTAGAGCGCATGCTTTGCATGTATGAGGTCCTGGGTTCAATCCCCAGCATCTCCAAGCACTGTTGAATGACTTTCATGTGAGATTAAGAAAGAGAAAAGTGGCTTCTTTTCTCTGAAGTGTTACACGACTCGATTGTTACTGTTTGTTACACAAAGAAGCAGCAGGGCTGATTGAAATGTGGGGATGTAGCTCAGTGGTAGAGCGCATGCTTTGCATGTATGAGGTCCTGGGTTCAATACCCAGCATCTCCAAGCACTGTTTGCTGTGTTTAAGCAAAATAGTTTAGCTTCTTTGCTCTAGTGTTACACTACTGGATTGTTAGTGTTTGTTGAACAAAGAAGCAGCAATGCTGCTCATAACATGGGGATGTAGCTCAGTGGTAGAGCGCATGCTTAGCATGTATGAGGTCCTGGGTCCAATCCCCAGCATCTCCAAGCAATGTTTAATGACTTTCATGTGAGATTAAGAAAAAATATGTTGCTTCTTTCCCCTAAATTCTTACATGACTAGATTGATAGTGTTTGTAAAAGAAAGAAGCAGCAAAGTTCTATGTTAAATGGGGATGTAGCTCAGAGGTAGATTGCCTCTTTTGCATGTATTTGCCCAGCATCCCCAAGCACTGTTTGCTGAGTTTAAGCAAAATAATTTTGCTTCTTTGCTCTAGTGTTACGCTACTGGATTGTTAGTGTTTGTTGAACAAAGAAGCAGCAATGCTGCTCAAAATATGGGGATGTAGCTCAGTGTTAGAGCACATGCTTTGCATGTGTGAGGTCCTGGGTTCAATCCCCAGCATCTCCAAGCACTGTTTGCTGAGTTTAAGCAAAATAATTTTGCTTCTTTGCTCTAGTGTTTCACTACTGGATTTTTAGTGTTTGTTGAACAAAGAAGCAGCAATACTGCTCAAAAAGTGGGGATGTAGCTCAGTGGTAGAGCGCATGCTTCGCATGTATGAGGTCCTGGGTTCAATCCCCAGCATCTCCAAGCTCTGTTTAAAAACTTTCATGTGAGATTAAGAAAGAGAAAAGTGGCTTCTTTTCTCTGAAGTGTTACACGACTCGATTGTTACTGTTTGTTACACAAAGAAGCAGCAGGGATGATTGAAATGTGGGGATGTAGCTCAGTGGTAGAGCGCATGCTTTCCATGTATGAGGTCCTGGGTTCAATACCCAGCATCTCCAAGCACTGTTTGCTGTGTTTAAGCAAAATAGTTTAGCTTCTTTGCTCTAGTGTTACACTACTGGATTGTTAGTGTTTGTTGAACAAAGAAGCAGCAATGCTGCTCATAACATGGGGATGTAGCTCAGTGGTAGAGCGCATGCTTAGCATGTATGAGGTCCTGGGTCCAATCCCCAGCATCTCCAAGCAATGTTTAATGACTTTCATGTGAGATTAAGAAAAAATATGTTGCTTCTTTCCCCTAAATTCTTACATGACTAGATTGATAGTGTTTGTAAAAGAAAGAAGCAGCAAAGTTCTATGTTAAATGGGGATGTAGCTCAGAGGTAGATTGCCTCTTTTGCATGTATTTGCCCAGCATCCCCAAGCACTGTTTGCTGAGTTTAAGCAAAATAATTTTGCTTCTTTGCTCTAGTGTTACACTACTGGATTGTTAGTGTTTGTTACACAAAGAAGAACAAAGAAGCAGCAATGCTGCTCAAAAAGTGGGGATGTAGCTCAGTGGTAGAGCGCATGCTTCGCATGTATGAGGTCCTGGGTTCAATCCCCAGCATCTCCAAGCACTGTTTAATGACTTTCATGTGAGATTAAGAAAGAGAAAAGTGGCTTCTTTTCTCTGAAGTGTTAAACGACTGGATTGTTACTGTTTGTTACACAAAGAAGCAGCAGGGCTGATTGAAATGTGGGGATGTAGCTCAGTGGTAGAGCGCATGCTTAGCATGTATGAGGTCCTGGTTTCAATCCCTAGCATCTCCAAGCACTGTTTGCTGAGTTTAAGCAAAATAATTTTGCTTCTTTGCTCTAGTGTTTCACTACTGGATTGTTAGTGTTTGTTGAACAAAGAGGCAGCAATGCGGCTCAAAAGTGGGGATGTAGCTCAGTGGTAGAGCGCATGCTTTGCATGTATGAGGTCCTGGGTTCAATCCCCAGCATCTCCAAGCACTGTTGAATGACTTTCATGTGAGATTAAGAAAGAGAAAAGTGGCTTCTTTTCTCTGAAGTGTTACACGACTCGATTGTTACTGTTTGTTACACAAAGAAGCAGCAGGGATGATTGAAATGTGGGGATGTAGCTCAGTGGTAGAGCGCATGCTTTGCATGTATGAGGTCCTGGGTTCAATCCCCAGCATCTCCAAGCACTGTTGAATGACTTTCATGTGAGATTAAGAAAGAGAAAAGTGGCTTCTTTTCTCTGAAGTGTTACACGACTCGATTGTTACTGTTTGTTACACAAAGAAGCAGCAGGGCTGATTGAAATGTGGGGATGTAGCTCAGTGGTAGAGCGCATGCTTTGCATGTATGAGGTCCTGGGTTCAATCCCCAGCATCTCCAAGCACTGTTGAATGACTTTCATGTGAGATTAAGAAAGAGAAAAGTGGCTTCTTTTCTCTGAAGTGTTACACTACTGGATTGTTAGTGTTTGTTGAACAAAGAAGCAGCAATGCTGCTCATAACATGGGGATGTAGCTCAGTGGTAGAGCGCATGCTTAGCATGTATGAGGTCCTGTGTCCAATCCCCAGCATCTCCAAGCAATGTTTAATGACTTTCATGTGAGATTAAGAAAAAATATGTTGCTTCTTTCCCCTAAAATCTTACATGACTAGATTGATAGTGTTTGTAAAAGAAAGAAGCAGCAAAGTTCTATGTTAAATGGGGATGTAGCTCAGAGGTAGATTGCCTCTTTTGCATGTATTTGCCCAGCATCCCCAAGCACTGTTTGCTGAGTTTAAGCAAAATAATTTTGCTTCTTTGCTCTAGTGTTACACTACTGGATTGTTAGTGTTTGTTGAACAAAGAAGCAGCAATGCTGCTCAAAATATGGGGATGTAGCTCAGTGTTAGAGCACATGCTTTGCATGTGTGAGGTCCTGGGTTCAATCCCCAGCATCTCCAAGCACTGTTTGCTGAATTTAAGCAAAATAATTTTGCTTCTTTGCTCTAGTGTTTCACTACTGGATTTTTAGTGTTTGTTGAACAAAGAAGCAGCAATACTGCTCAAAAAGTGGGGATGTAGCTCAGTGGTAGAGCGCATGCTTCGCATGTATGAGGTCCTGGGTTCAATCCCCAGCATCTCCAAGCACTGTTTAATGACTTTCATGTGAGATTAAGAAAGAGAAAAGTGGCTTCTTTTCTCTGAAGTGTTAAACGACTGGATTGTTACTGTTTGTTACACAAAGAAGCAGCAGGGCTGATTGAAATGTGGGGATGTAGCTCAGTGGTAGAGCGCATGCTTAGCATGTATGAGGTCCTGGTTTCAATCCCTAGCATCTCCAAGCACTGTTTGCTGAGTTTAAGCAAAATAATTTTGCTTCTTTGCTCTAGTGTTTCACTACTGGATTGTTAGTGTTTGTTGAACAAAGAGGCAGCAATGCGGCTCAAAAAGTGGGGATGTAGCTCAGTGGTAGAGCGCATGCTTTGCATGTATGAGGTCCTGGGTTCAATCCCCAGCATCTCCAAGCACTGTTGAATGACTTTCATGTGAGATTAAGAAAGAGAAAAGTGGCTTCTTTTCTCTGAAGTGTTACACGACTCGATTGTTACTGTTTGTTACACAATGAAGCAGAAGGGCTGATTGAAATGTGGGGATGTAGCTCAGTGGTAGAGCGCATGCTTTGCATGTATGAGGTCCTGGGTTCAATCCCCAGCATCTCCAAACACTGTTTGCTGAGTTTAAGCAAAATAATTTTGTTTCTTTGCTCTAGTGTTTCACTACTGGATTGTTAGTGTTTGTTGAACAAAGAAGCAGCAAAGCTGCTCAAAACGTGGGGATGTAGCTCAGTGGTAGAGCGCATGCTTTGCATGTATGAGGTCTTGGGTTCAATCCCCAGCATCTCCAAGCTCTGTTTAAAAACTTTCATGTGAGATTAAGAAAGAGAAAAGTGGCTTCTTTTCTCTGAAGTGTTACACGACTCGATTGTTACTGTTTGTTACACAAAGAAGCAGCAGGGATGATTGAAATGTGGGGATGTAGCTCAGTGGTAGAGCGCATGCTTTGCATGTATGAGGTCCTGGGTTCAATCCCCAGCATCTCCAAGCTCTGTTTAAAAACTTTCATGTGAGATTAAGAAAGAGAAAAGTGGCTTCTTTTCTCTGAAGTGTTACACGACTCGATTGTTACTGTTTGTTACACAAAGAAGCAGCAGGGATGATCGAAATGTGGGGATGTAGCTCAGTGGTAGAGCGCATGCTTTGCATGTATGAGGTCCTGGTTTCAATCCCCAGCATCTCCAAACACTGTTTGCTGAGTTTAAGCAAAATAATTTTGCTTCTTTGCTCTAGTGTTTCACTACTGGATTGTTAGTGTTTGTTGAACAAAGAAGCAGCAATGCTGCTTAAAAAGTGTGGATGTAGCTCAGTGGTAGAGCGCATGCTTCGCATGTATGAGGTCCTGGGTTCAATCCCCAGCATTTCCAAGCACTGTTTAATGACTTTCATGTGAGATTAAGAAAGAGAAAAGTGGCTTCTTTTCTCTGAATTGTTAAACGAGTGGATTGTTACTGTTTGTTACACAAAGAAGCAGCAGGGCTGATTGAAATGTGGGGATGTAGCTCAGTGGTAGAGCGCATGCTTAGCATGTATGAGGTCCTGGTTTCAATCCCTAGCATCTCCAAGCACTGTTTGCCGAGTTTAAGCAAAATAATTTTGCTTCTTTGCTCTAGTGTTTCACTACTGGATTGTTAGTGTTTGTTGAACAAAGAGGCAGCAATGCGGCTCAAAAAGTGGGGATGTAGCTCAGTGGTAGAGCGCATGCTTTGCATGTATGAGGTCCTGGGTTCAATCCCCAGCATCTCCAAGCACTGTTGAATGACTTTCATGTGAGATTAAGAAAGAGAAAAGTGGCTTCTTTTCTCTGAAGTGTTACACGACTCGATTGTTACTGTTTGTTACACAAAGAAGCAGCAGGGCTGATTGAAATGTGGGGATGTAGCTCAGTGGTAGAGCGCATGCTTTGCATGTATGAGGTCCTGGGTTCAATACCCAGCATCTCCAAGCACTGTTTGCTGTGTTTAAGCAAAATAGTTTAGCTTCTTTGCTCTAGTGTTACACTACTGGATTGTTAGTGTTTGTTGAACAAAGAAGCAGCAATGCTGCTCATAACATGGGGATGTAGCTCAGTGGTAGAGCGCATGCTTAGCATGTATGAGGTCCTGGGTCCAATCCCCAGCATCTCCAAGCAATGTTTAATGACTTTCATGTGAGATTAAGAAAAAATATGTTGCTTCTTTCCCCTAAATTCTTACATGACTAGATTGATAGTGTTTGTAAAAGAAAGAAGCAGCAAAGTTCTATGTTAAATGGGGATGTAGCTCAGAGGTAGATTGCCTCTTTTGCATGTATTTGCCCAGCATCCCCAAGCACTGTTTGCTGAGTTTAAGCAAAATAATTTTGCTTCTTTGCTCTAGTGTTACGCTACTGGATTGTTAGTGTTTGTTGAACAAAGAAGCAGCAATGCTGCTCAAAATATGGGGATGTAGCTCAGTGTTAGAGCACATGCTTTGCATGTGTGAGGTCCTGGGTTCAATCCCCAGCATCTCCAAGCACTGTTTGCTGAGTTTAAGCAAAATAATTTTGCTTCTTTGCTCTAGTGTTTCACTACTGGATTTTTAGTGTTTGTTGAACAAAGAAGCAGCAATACTGCTCAAAAAGTGGGGATGTAGCTCAGTGGTAGAGCGCATGCTTCGCATGTATGAGGTCCTGGGTTCAATCCCCAGCATCTCCAAGCTCTGTTTAAAAACTTTCATGTGAGATTAAGAAAGAGAAAAGTGGCTTCTTTTCTCTGAAGTGTTACACGACTCGATTGTTACTGTTTGTTACACAAAGAAGCAGCAGGGATGATTGAAATGTGGGGATGTAGCTCAGTGGTAGAGCGCATGCTTTGCATGTATGAGGTCCTGGGTTCAATACCCAGCATCTCCAAGCACTGTTTGCTGTGTTTAAGCAAAATAGTTTAGCTTCTTTGCTCTAGTGTTACACTACTGGATTGTTAGTGTTTGTTGAACAAAGAAGCAGCAATGCTGCTCATAACATGGGGATGTAGCTCAGTGGTAGAGCGCATGCTTAGCATGTATGAGGTCCTGGGTCCAATCCCCAGCATCTCCAAGCAATGTTTAATGACTTTCATGTGAGATTAAGAAAAAATATGTTGCTTCTTTCCCCTAAATTCTTACATGACTAGATTGATAGTGTTTGTAAAAGAAAGAAGCAGCAAAGTTCTATGTTAAATGGGGATGTAGCTCAGAGGTAGATTGCCTCTTTTGCATGTATTTGCCCAGCATCCCCAAGCACTGTTTGCTGAGTTTAAGCAAAATAATTTTGCTTCTTTGCTCTAGTGTTTCACTACTGGATTGTTAGTGTTTGTTGAACAAAGAGGCAGCAATGCGGCTCAAAAAGTGGGGATGTAGCTCAGTGGTAGAGCGCATGCTTTGCATGTATGAGGTCCTGGGTTCAATCCCCAGCATCTCCAAGCACTGTTGAATGACTTTCATGTGAGATTAAGAAAGAGAAAAGTGGCTTCTTTTCTCTGAAGTGTTACACGACTCGATTGTTACTGTTTGTTACACAAAGAAGCAGAAGGGCTGATTGAAATGTGGGGATGAAGCTCAGTGGTAGAGCGCATGCTTTGCATGTATGAGGTCCTGGGTTCAATCCCCAGCATCTCCAAACACTGTTTGCTGAGTTTAAGCAAAATAATTTTGTTACTTTGCTCTAGTGTTTCACTACTGGATTGTTAGTGTTTGTTGAACAAAGAAGCAGCAAAGCTGCTCAAAACGTGGGGATGTAGCTCAGTGGTAGAGCGCATGCTTTGCATGTATGAGGTCCTGGGTTCAATCCCCAGCATCTCCAAGCTCTGTTTAAAAACTTTCATGTGAGATTAAGAAAGAGAAAAGTGGCTTCTTTTCTCTGAAGTGTTACACGACTCGATTGTTACTGTTTGTTACACAAAGAAGCAGCAGGGATGATTGAAATGTGGGGATGTAGCTCAGTGGTAGAGCGCATGCTTTGCATGTATGAGGTCCTGGGTTCAATCCCCAGCATCTCCAAGCACTGTTGAATGACTTTCATGTGAGATTAAGAAAGAGAAAAGTGGCTTCTTTTCTCTGAAGTGTTACACGACTCGATTGTTACTGTTTGTTACACAAAGAAGCAGCAGGGCTGATTGAAATGTGGGGATGTAGCTCAGTGGTAGAGCGCATGCTTTGCATGTATGATGGTCCTGGGTTCAATCCCCAGCATCTCCAAGCACTGTTGAATGACTTTCATGTGAGATTAAGAAAGAAAAGTGGCTTCTTTTCTCTGAAGTGTTACACTACTGGATTGTTAGTGTTTGTTGAACAAAGAAGCAGCAATGCTGCTCATAACATGGGGATGTAGCTCAGTGGTAGAGCGCATGCTTAGCATGTATGAGGTCCTGGGTCCAATCCCCAGCATCTCCAAGCAATGTTTAATGACTTTCATGTGAGATTAAGAAAAAATATGTTGCTTCTTTCCCCTAAATCTTACATGACTAGATTGATAGTGTTTGTAAAAGAAAGAAGCAGCAAAGTTCTATGTTAAATGGGGATGTAGCTCAGAGGTAGATTGCCTCTTTTGCATGTATTTGCCCAGCATCCCCAAGCACTGTTTGCTGAGTTTAAGCAAAATAATTTTGCTTCTTTGCTCTAGTGTTACACTACTGGATTGTTAGTGTTTGTTGAACAAAGAAGCAGCAATGCTGCTCAAAATATGGGGATGTAGCTCAGTGTTAGAGCACATGCTTTGCATGTGTGAGGTCCTGGGTTCAATCCCCAGCATCTCCAAGCACTGTTTGCTGAGTTTAAGCAAAATAATTTTGCTTCTTTGCTCTAGTGTTTCACTACTGGATTTTTAGTGTTTGTTGAACAAAGAAGCAGCAATGCGGCTCAAAAAGTGGGGATGTAGCTCAGTGGTAGAGCGCATGCTTCGCATGTATGAGGTCCTGGGTTCAATCCCCAGCATCTCCAAGCACTGTTTAATGACTTTCATGTGAGATTAAGAAAGAGAAAAGTGGCTTCTTTTCTCTGAAGTGTTACACGACTGGATTGTTACTGTTTGTTACACAAAGAAGCAGCAGGGCTGATTGAAATGTGGGGATGTAGCTCAGTGGTAGAGCGCATGCTTAGCATGTATGAGGTCCTGGTTTCAATCCCTAGCATCTCCAAGCACTGTTTGCTGAGTTTAAGCAAAATAATTTTGCTTCTTTGCTCTAGTGTTTCACTACTGGATTGTTAGTGTTTGTTGAACAAAGAAGCAGCAATGCTGCTCAAAAAGTGGGGATGTAGCTCAGTGGTAGAGCGCATGCTTTGCATGTATGAGGTCCTGGGTTCAATCCCCAGCATCTCCAAGCACTGTTGAATGACTTTCATGTGAGATTAAGAAAGAGAAAAGTGGCTTCTTTTCTCTGAAGTGTTACACGACTCGATTGTTACTGTTTGTTACACAAAGAAGCAGCAGGGCTGATTGAAATGTGGGGATGTAGCTCAGTGGTAGAGCGCATGCTTTGCATGTATGAGGTCCTGGGTTCAATCCCCAGCATCTCCAAGCACTGTTTGACTTTCATGTGAGATTAAGAAAGAGAAAAGTGGCTTCTTTTCTCTGAAGTGTTACACGACTCGATTGTTACTGTTTGTTACACAAAGAAGCAGCAGGGCTGATTGAAATGTGGGGATGTAGCTCAGTGGTAGAGCGCATGCTTTGCATGTATGAGGTCCTGGGTTCAATCCCCAGCATCTCCAAGCACTGTTGAATGACTTTCATGTGAGATTAAGAAGAGAAAAGTGGCTTCTTTTCTCTGAAGTGTTACACTACTGGATTGTTAGTGTTTGTTGAACAAAGAAGCAGCAATGCTGCTCATAACATGGGGATGTAGCTCAGTGGTAGAGCGCATGCTTAGCATGTATGAGGTCCTGTGTCCAATCCCCAGCATCTCCAAGCAATGTTTAATGACTTTCATGTGAGATTAAGAAAAAATATGTTGCTTCTTTCCCCTAAAATCTTACATGACTAGATTGATAGTGTTTGTAAAAGAAAGAAGCAGCAAAGTTCTATGTTAAATGGGGATGTAGCTCAGAGGTAGATTGCCTCTTTTGCATGTATTTGCCCAGCATCCCCAAGCACTGTTTGCTGAGTTTAAGCAAAATAATTTTGCTTCTTTGCTCTAGTGTTACACTACTGGATTGTTAGTGTTTGTTGAACAAAGAAGCAGCAATGCTGCTCAAAATATGGGGATGTAGCTCAGTGTTAGAGCACATGCTTTGCATGTGTGAGGTCCTGGGTTCAATCCCCAGCATCTCCAAGCACTGTTTGCTGAGTTTAAGCAAAATAATTTTGCTTCTTTGCTCTAGTGTTTCACTACTGGATTTTTAGTGTTTGTTGAACAAAGAAGCAGCAATACTGCTCAAAAAGTGGGGATGTAGCTCAGTGGTAGAGCGCATGCTTCGCATGTATGAGGTCCTGGGTTCAATCCCCAGCATCTCCAAGCACTGTTTAATGACTTTCATGTGAGATTAAGAAAGAGAAAAGTGGCTTCTTTTCTCTGAAGTGTTAAACGACTGGATTGTTACTGTTTGTTACACAAAGAAGCAGCAGGGCTGATTGAAATGTGGGGATGTAGCTCAGTGGTAGAGCGCATGCTTAGCATGTATGAGGTCCTGGTTTCAATCCCTAGCATCTCCAAGCACTGTTTGCTGAGTTTAAGCAAAATAATTTTGCTTCTTTGCTCTAGTGTTTCACTACTGGATTGTTAGTGTTTGTTGAACAAAGAGGCAGCAATGCGGCTCAAAAAGTGGGGATGTAGCTCAGTGGTAGAGCGCATGCTTTGCATGTATGAGGTCCTGGGTTCAATCCCCAGCATCTCCAAGCACTGTTGAATGACTTTCATGTGAGATTAAGAAAGAGAAAAGTGGCTTCTTTTCTCTGAAGTGTTACACGACTCGATTGTTACTGTTTGTTACACAATGAAGCAGAAGGGCTGATTGAAATGTGGGGATGTAGCTCAGTGGTAGAGCGCATGCTTTGCATGTATGAGGTCCTGGGTTCAATCCCCAGCATCTCCAAACACTGTTTGCTGAGTTTAAGCAAAATAATTTTGTTTCTTTGCTCTAGTGTTTCACTACTGGATTGTTAGTGTTTGTTGAACAAAGAAGCAGCAAAGCTGCTCAAAACGTGGGGATGTAGCTCAGTGGTAGAGCGCATGCTTTGCATGTATGAGGTCTTGGGTTCAATCCCCAGCATCTCCAAGCTCTGTTTAAAAACTTTCATGTGAGATTAAGAAAGAGAAAAGTGGCTTCTTTTCTCTGAAGTGTTACACGACTCGATTGTTACTGTTTGTTACACAAAGAAGCAGCAGGGATGATTGAAATGTGGGGATGTAGCTCAGTGGTAGAGCGCATGCTTTGCATGTATGAGGTCCTGGGTTCAATCCCCAGCATCTCCAAGCTCTGTTTAAAAACTTTCATGTGAGATTAAGAAAGAGAAAAGTGGCTTCTTTTCTCTGAAGTGTTACACGACTCGATTGTTACTGTTTGTTACACAAAGAAGCAGCAGGGATGATCGAAATGTGGGGATGTAGCTCAGTGGTAGAGCGCATGCTTTGCATGTATGAGGTCCTGGTTTCAATCCCCAGCATCTCCAAACACTGTTTGCTGAGTTTAAGCAAAATAATTTTGCTTCTTTGCTCTAGTGTTTCACTACTGGATTGTTAGTGTTTGTTGAACAAAGAAGCAGCAATGCTGCTTAAAAAGTGTGGATGTAGCTCAGTGGTAGAGCGCATGCTTCGCATGTATGAGGTCCTGGGTTCAATCCCCAGCATTTCCAAGCACTGTTTAATGACTTTCATGTGAGATTAAGAAAGAGAAAAGTGGCTTCTTTTCTCTGAATTGTTAAACGAGTGGATTGTTACTGTTTGTTACACAAAGAAGCAGCAGGGCTGATTGAAATGTGGGGATGTAGCTCAGTGGTAGAGCGCATGCTTAGCATGTATGAGGTCCTGGTTTCAATCCCTAGCATCTCCAAGCACTGTTTGCCGAGTTTAAGCAAAATAATTTTGCTTCTTTGCTCTAGTGTTTCACTACTGGATTGTTAGTGTTTGTTGAACAAAGAGGCAGCAATGCGGCTCAAAAAGTGGGGATGTAGCTCAGTGGTAGAGCGCATGCTTTGCATGTATGAGGTCCTGGGTTCAATCCCCAGCATCTCCAAGCACTGTTAATGACTTTCATGTGAGATTAAGAAAGAGAAAAGTGGCTTCTTTTCTCTGAAGTGTTACACGACTCGATTGTTACTGTTTGTTACACAAAGAAGCAGCAGGGCTGATTGAAATGTGGGGATGTAGCTCAGTGGTAGAGCGCATGCTTTGCATGTATGAGGTCCTGGGTTCAATCCCCAGCATCTCCAAGCACTGTTTAATGACTTTCATGTGAGATTAAGAAAAAATATGTTGCTTCTTTCCCTAAATTCTTACATGACTAGATTGATAGTGTTTGTAAAAGAAAGAAGCAGCAAAGTTCTATGTTAAATGGGGATGTAGCTCAGAGGTAGATTGCCTCTTTTGCATGTATTTGCCCAGCATCCCCAAGCACTGTTTGCTGAGTTTAAGCAAAATAATTTTGCTTCTTTGCTCTAGTGTTACACTACTGGATTGTTAGTGTTTGTTGAACAAAGAAGCAGCAATGCTGCTCAAAATATGGGGATGTAGCTCAGTGTTAGAGCACATGCTTTGCATGTGTGAGGTCCTGGGTTCAATCCCAGCATCTCCAAGCACTGTTTGCTGAGTTTAAGCAAAATAATTTTGCTTCTTTGCTCTAGTGTTTCACTACTGGATTTTTAGTGTTTGTTGAACAAAGAAGCAGCAATACTGCTCAAAAAGTGGGATGTAGCTCAGTGGTAGAGCGCATGCTTCGCATGTATGAGGTCCTGGGTTCAATCCCCAGCATCTCCAAGCTCTGTTTAAAAACTTTCATGTGAGATTAAGAAAGAGAAAAGTGGCTTCTTTTCTCTGAAGTGTTACACGACTCGATTGTTACTGTTTGTTACACAAAGAAGCAGCAGGGATGATTGAAATGTGGGGATGTAGCTCAGTGGTAGAGCGCATGCTTTGCATGTATGAGGTCCTGGGTTCAATACCCAGCATCTCCAAGCACTGTTTGCTGTGTTTAAGCAAAATAGTTTAGCTTCTTTGCTCTAGTGTTACACTACTGGATTGTTAGTGTTTGTTGAACAAAGAAGCAGCAATGCTGCTCATAACATGGGGATGTAGCTCAGTGGTAGAGCGCATGCTTAGCATGTATGAGGTCCTGGGTCCAATCCCCAGCATCTCCAAGCAATGTTTAATGACTTTCATGTGAGATTAAGAAAAAATATGTTGCTTTCTTTCCCCTAAATTCTTACATGACTAGATTGATAGTGTTTGTAAAAGAAAGAAGCAGCAAAGTTCTATGTTAAATGGGGATGTAGCTCAGAGGTAGATTGCCTCTTTTGCATGTATTTGCCCAGCATCCCCAAGCACTGTTTGCTGAGTTTAAGCAAAATAATTTTGCTTCTTTGCTCTAGTGTTTCACTACTGGATTGTTAGTGTTTGTTAAGAAACAAAGAGGCAGCAATGCGGCTCAAAAAGTGGGGATGTAGCTCAGTGGTAGAGCGCATGCTTTGCATGTATGAGGTCCTGGGTTCAATCCCCAGCATCTCCAAGCACTGTTGAATGACTTTCATGTGAGATTAAGAAAGAGAAAAGTGGCTTCTTTTCTCTGAAGTGTTACACGACTCGATTGTTACTGTTTGTTACACAAAGAAGCAGAAGGGCTGATTGAAATGTGGGGATGAAGCTCAGTGGTAGAGCGCATGCTTTTGGCATGTATGAGGTCCTGGGTTTCAATCCCCAGCATCTCCAAACACTGTTTGCTGAGTTTAAGCAAAATAATTTTGTTACTTTGCTCTAGTGTTTCACTACTGGATTGTTAGTGTTTGTTGAACAAAGAAGCAGCAAAGCTGCTCAAAACGTGGGGGATGTAGCTCAGTGGTAGAGGCGCATGCTTTGCATGTATGAGGTCCTGGGTTCAATCCCCAGCATCTCCAAGCTCTGTTTAAAAACTTTCATGTGAGATTAAGAAAGAGAAAAGTGGCTTCTTTTCTCTGAAGTGTTACACGACTCGATTGTTTACTGTTTGTTACACAAAGAAGCAGCAGGGATGATTGAAATGTGGGGATGTAGCTCAGTGGTAGAGCGGCATGCTTTGCATGTATGAGGTCCTGGGTTCAATCCCCAGCATCTCCAAGCAACTGTTGAATGACTTTCATGTGAGATTAAAAAGAGAAAAGTGGCTTCTTTTCTCTGAAGTGTTACACGACTCGATTGTTACTTGTTTGTTACACAAAGAAGCAGCAGGGCTGATTGAAATGTGGGATGTAGCTCAGTGGTAGAGCGCATGCTTTTGCATGTATGAGGTCCTGGGTTCAATCCCCAGCATCCTCCAAGCACTGTTGAATGACTTTCATGTGAGATTCAAGGAAAGAGAAAAGTGGCTTCTCTTTCTCTGAAGTGTTACACTACTGGATTGTTAGTGTTTGTTGAACAAAGAAGCAGCAATGCTGCTCATAACATGGGGATGTAGCTCAGTGGTAGAGCGCATGCTTAGCATGTATGAGGTCCTGGGTCCAATCCCAGCATCTCCAAGCAATGTTTAATGACTTTCATGTGAGATTAAGAAAAAATATGTTGCTTCTTTCCCCTAAAATCTTACATGACTAGATTGATAGTGTTTGTAAAAGAAAGAAGCAGCAAAGTTCTATGTTTAAATGGGGATGTAGCTCAGAGGTAGATTGCCTCTTTGCATGTATTTGCCCAGCATCCCCAAGCACTGTTTGCTGAGTTTAAGCAAAAATAATTTTGCTTCTTTGCTCTAGTGTTACACTACTGGATTGTTAGTGTTTGTTGAACAAAGAAGCAGCAATGCTGCTCAAAATATGGGGATGTAGCTCAGTGTTAGAGCACATGCTTTGCATGTGTGAGGTCCTGGGTTCAATCCCCAGCATCTCCAAGCACTGTTTGCTGAGTTTAAGCAAAATAATTTTGCTTCTTTGCTCTAGTGTTTCACTACTGGATTTTTAGTGTTTGTTGAACAAAGAAGCAGCAATACTGCTCAAAAAGTGGGGGATGTAGCTCAGTGGTAGAGCGCATGCTTCGCATGTATGAGGTCCTGGGTTCAATCCCCAGCATCTCCAAGCACTGTTTAATGACTTTCATGTGAGATTAAGAAAGAGAAAAGTGGCTTCTTTTCTCTGAAGTGTTAAACGACTGTATTGTTACTGTTTGTTACACAAAGAAGCAGCAGGGCTGATTGAAATGTGGGGATGTAGCTCAGTGGTAGAGCGCATGCTTAGCATGTATGAGGTCCTGGTTTCAATCCCTAGCATCTCCAAGCACTGTTTGCTGAGTTTAAGCAAAATAATTTTGCTTCTTTGCTCTAGTGTTTCACTACTGGATTGTTAGTGTTTGTTGAACAAAGAGGCAGCAATGCGGCTCAAAAGTGGGGATGTAGCTCAGTGGTAGAGCGCATGCTTTGCATGTATGAGGTCCTGGGTTCAATCCCCAGCATCTCCAAGCACTGTTGAATGACTTTCATGTGAGATTAAGAAAGAGAAAAGTGGCTTCTTTTCTCTGAAGTGTTACACGACTCGATTGTTACTGTTTGTTACACAATGAAGCAGAAGGGCTGATTGAAATGTGGGGATGTAGCTCAGTGGTAGAGCGCATGCTTTGCATGTATGAGGTCCTGGGTTCAATCCCCAGCATCTCCAAACACTGTTTGCTGAGTTTAAGCAAAATAATTTTGTTTCTTTGCTCTAGTGTTTCACTACTGGATTGTTAGTGTTTGTTGAACAAAGAAGCAGCAAAGCTGCTCAAAACGTGGGGATGTAGCTCAGTGGTAGAGCGCATGCTTTGCATGTATGAGGTCTTGGGTTCAATCCCCAGCATCTCCAAGCTCTGTTTAAAAACTTTCATGTGAGATTAAGAAAGAGAAAAGTGCTTCTTTTCTCTGAAGTGTTACACGACTCGATTGTTACTGTTTGTTACACAAAGAAGCAGCAGGGATGATTGAAATGTGGGGATGTAGCTCAGTGGTAGAGCGCATGCTTTGCATTGTATGAGGTCCTGGGTTCAATCCCCAGCATCTCCAAGCTCTGTTTAAAAACTTTCATGTGAGATTAAGAAAGAGAAAAGTGGCTTCTTTTCTCTGAAGTGTTACACGACTCGATTGTTACTGTTTGTTACACAAAGAAGCAGCAGGGATGATCGAAATGATGGGGATGTAGCTCAGTGGTAGAGCGCATGCTTTGCATGTATGAGGTCCTGGTTTCAATCCCCAGCATCTCCAAACACTGTTTGCTGAGTTTAAGCAAAATAATTTTGCTTCTTTGCTCTAGTGTTTCACTACTGGATTGTTAGTGTTTGTTGAACAAAGAAGCAGCAATGCTGCTTAAAAAGTGTGGATGTAGCTCAGTGGTAGAGCGCATGCTTCGCATGTATGAGGTCCTGGGTTCAATCCCCAGCATTTCCAAGCACTGTTTAATGACTTTCATGTGAGATTAAGAAAGAGAAAAGTGGCTTCTTTTCTCTGAATTGTTAAACGAGTGGATTGTTACTGTTTGTTACACAAAGAAGCAGCAGGGCTGATTGAAATGTGGGGATGTAGCTCAGTGGGTAGAGCGCATGCTTAGCATGTATGAGGTCCTGGTTTCAATCCCTAGCATCTCCAAGCACTGTTTGCCGAGTTTAAGCAAAATAATTTTGCTTCTTTGCTCTAGTGTTTCACTACTGGATTGTTAAGTGTTTGTTGAACAAAGAGGCAGCAATGCGGCTCAAAAAGTGGGGATGTAGCTCAGTGGTAGAGCGCATGCTTTGCATGTATGAGGTCCTGGGTTCAATCCCCAGCATCTCCAAGCACTGTTGAATGACTTTCATGTGAGATTAAGAAAGAGAAAAGTGGCTTCTTTTCTCTGAAGTGTTACACGACTCGATTGTTACTGTTTGTTACACAAAGAAGCAGCAGGGCTGATTGAAATGTGGGGATGTAGCTCAAGTGGTAGAGCGCATGCTTTGCATGTATGAGGTCCTGGGTTCAATCCCCAGCATCTCCAAGCACTGTTTGCTGAGTTTAAGCAAAATAATTTTGCTTCTTTGCTCTAGTGTTTCACTACTGGATTTTTAGTGTTTGTTGAACAAAGAAGCAGCAATACTGCTCAAAAAGTGGGGATGTAGCTCAGTGGTAGAGCGCATGCTTCGCATGTATGAGGTCCTGGGTTCAATCCCCAGCATCTCCAAGCTCTGTTTAAAAACTTTCATGTGAGATTAAGAAAGAGAAAAGTGGCTTCTTTTCTCTGAAGTGTTACACGACTCGATTGTTACTGTTTGTTACACAAAGAAGCAGCAGGGATGATTGAAATGTGGGGATGTAGCTCAGTGGTAGAGCGCATGCTTTCCATGTATGAGGTCCTGGGTTCAATACCCAGCATCTCCAAGCACTGTTTGCTGTGTTTAAGCAAAATAGTTTAGCTTCTTTGCTCTAGTGTTACACTACTGGATTGTTAGTGTTTGTTGAACAAAGAAGCAGCAATGCTGCTCATAACATGGGGATGTAGCTCAGTGGTAGAGCGCATGCTTAGCATGTATGAGGTCCTGGGTCCAATCCCCCAGCATCTCCAAGCAATGTTTAATGACTTTCATGTGAGATTAAAGAAAAAATATGTTGCTTCTTTCCCCTAAATTCTTACATGACTAGATTGATAGTGTTTGTAAAAGAAAGAAGCAGCAAAGTTCTATGTTAAATGGGGATGTAGCTCAGAGGTAGATTGCCTCTTTTGCATGTATTTGCCCAGCATCCCCAAGCACTGTTTGCTGAGTTTAAGCAAAATAATTTTGCTTCTTTGCTCTAGTGTTACACTACTGGATTGTTAGTGTTTGTTACACAAGAAGAACAAAGAAGCAGCAATGCTGCTCAAAAAGTGGGGATGTAGCTCAGTGGTAGAGCGCATGCTTCGCATGTATGAGGTCCTGGGTTCAATCCCCAGCAATCTCCAAGCACTGTTTAATGACTTTCATGTGAGATTAAGAAAGAGAAAAGTGGCTTCTTTTTCTCTGAAGTGTTACACGACTGGATTGTTACTGTTTGTTACACAAAGAAGCAGCAGGGCTGATTGAAATGTGGGGATGTAGCTCAGTGGTAGAGTGCATGCTTAGCATGTATGAGGTCCTGGTTTCAATCCCTAGCATCTCCAAGCACTGTTTGCTGAGTTTAAGCAAAATAATTTAGCTTCTTTGCTCTAGTGTTTTACTACTGGATTGTTAGTGTTTGTTGAACAAAGAGGCAGGCAATGCGGCTCAAAAAGTGGGGATGTAGCTCAGTGGTAGAGCGCATGCTTTGCATGTATGAGGTCCTGGGTTCAATCCCCAGCATCTCCAAGCACTGTTGAATGACTTTCATGTGAGATTAAGAAAGAGAAAAGTGGCTTCTTTTCTCTGAAGTGTTACACGACTCGATTGTTACTGTTTGTTACACAAAGAAGCAGCAGGGCTGATTGAAATGTGGGATGTAGCTCAGTGGTAGAGCGCATGCTTTGCATGTATGAGGTCCTGGTTCAATACCCAGCATCTCCAAGCACTGTTTGCTGAGTTTAAGCAAAATAATTTTGCTTCTTTGCTCTAGTGTTACACTACTGGATTGTTAGTGTTTGTTGAACAAAGAAGCAGCAATGCTGCTCAAACATGGGGATGTAGCTCAGTTAGAGCGCATGCGCTTTGCTTAGCATGTATGAGGTCCTGGGTCCAATCCCCAGCATCTCCAAGCAATGTTTAATGACTTTCATGTGAGATTAAAAAAAAATGTGCTTCTTTCCCCTAAATTCTTACATGACTAGATTGATAGTGTTTGTAACAAAGAAGCAGCAAAGTTCTATGTTAAATGGGGATGTAGCTCAGAGGTAGATTGCATCTTTTGCATGTATTTGCCCAGCATCCCCAAGCACTGTTTGCTGAGTTTAAGCAAAATAAATTTTGCTTTTGCTCTAGTGTTACACTACTGGATTGTTAGTGTTTGTTGAACAAAGAAGCAGCAATGCTGCTCAAAATGTGGGGATGTAGCTCAGTGGTAGAGCGCATGCTTTGCATGTATGAGGTCCTGGGTTCAATCCCCAGCATCTCCAAGCACTGTTTGCTGAGTTTAAGCAAAATAATTTTGCTTCTTTGCTCTAGTGTTTCACTACTGGATTGTTAGTGTTTGTTGAACAAAGAAGCAGCAATGCTGCTCAAAAAGTGGGGATGTAGCTCAGTGGTAGAGCGCATGCTTCGCATGTATGAGGTCCTGGGTTCAATCCCCAGCATCTCCAAGCACTGTTAATGACTTTCATGTGAGATTAAGAAAGAGAAAAGTGGCTTCTTTTCTCTGAAGTGTTACACGACTCGATTGTTACTGTTTGTTACACAAAGAAGCAGCAGGGCTGATTGAAATGTGGGGATGTAGCTCAGTGGTAGAGCGCATGCTTTGCATGTATGAGGTCCTGGGTTCAATCCCCAGCATCTCCAAGCACTGTTTGCTGAGTTTAAGCAAAATAGTTTTGCTTCTTTGCTCTAGTGTTACACTACTGGATTGTTAGTGTTTGTTGAACAAAGAAGCAGCAATGCTGCTCAAACATGGGGATGTAGCTCAGTGGTAGAGCGCATGCTTAGCATGTATGAGGTCCTGGGTTCAATCCCCAGCATCTCCAAGCATGTTTAATGACTTTCATGTGAGATTAAGAAAAAATATGTGCTTCTTTCCTAAATTCTTACATGACTAGATTGTTAGTGTTTGTAAAAGAAAAGAGCAGCAAAGTTCTATGTTAAATGGGGATGTAGCTCAGAGGTAGATTGCCTGCTTTTTGCATGTATTTGCCCAGCATCCCCAAGCACTGTTTGTGAGATAAGCAAAATAATTTTGCTTCTTTGCTCTAGTGTTACACTACTGGATTGTTAGTGTTTGTTGAACAAAGAAGCAGCAATGCTGCTCAAAATATGGGGATGTAGCTCAGTGTTAGAGCACATGCTTTGCATGTGTGAGGTCCTGGGTTCAATCCCCAGCATCTCCAAGCACTGTTTGCTGAGTTTAAGCAAAATAATTTTGCTTCTTTGCTCTAGTGTTTACACTACTGGATTTTTAGTGTTTGTTGAACAAAGAAGCAGCAATACTGCTCAAATGTGGGGATGTAGCTCAGTGGTAGAGCGCATGCTTCGCATGTATGAGGTCCTGGGTTCAATCCCCAGCATCTCCAAGCACTGTTTATGACTTTCATGTGAGATTAAGAAAGAGAAAGTGGCTTCTTTTCTCTGAAGTGTTACACGACTCGATTGTTACTGTTTGTTACACAAAGAAGCAGCAGGGATGATTGAAATGTGGGGATGTAGCTCAGTGGTAGAGCGCATGCTTTGCATGTATGAGGTCCTGGGTTCAATCCCCAGCATCTCCAAGCAACTGTTTAATGACTTTCATGTGAGATTAAGAAAAAATA
>NW_020529350.1:0-19365 GCF_003368295.1 Carassius auratus
GCTGCTTGCAGCTTTTAATTATTATTAATTATTTTATTTTCTTCCGCCTTAAAACTGAACGTGCAGCCAAACCGTAAGGCCTAGAGAGCTGAAACTTGGTCAGATGGTAGTAGTCTTGCTCGCTACTCAATACAAAGAACCGGCCCAATCGGCCTAACGGGGGCTACAGCGCAAAAAACAAAAATTTTGGACAATTTTGGCCGTAAAGTGTAAACCGTTAGCCATAGACTCAAAAACATGGCATTGTTGCAATCCTTGGGTTAGCCCGAACAAAAGTGCACGCGCCTTTTTGGGGTCTACGACGCACCGTTTTCTCGCAAAATCGAGCTAAATCCGAAACCTTACTTTTGCGAACTAGTCTAGGATTTCAACCAATCAGAACCAAACCACTTCATAATATTCCCTGGCACACTCAATATCAATAATATCAAAAAAAAGTTGAAAATTTCAATTCTTACGCGAAACAGTACACCAAAAAAGCGTCTATGCTAACGTTAGCCAAATGCTATTTTAACTATAACTCTTGAACGGAATGAGATATCTTCACCAAACTCGGTATACATATGTATGAGCTCAATCTTGGTCAAATCAAAAAATATTGCGCATCTCTGCCACTTGGGGCGCTATAAGATAGAAAAAACACATAAATGGCTATAACTAGGCAACCGTTGCCTCGATCGACTTGAAAAATTGGTATGCAATGTCTTGCGGTCTGAAGGGCACAAGTACCTATGAGGACATTGCATATCTAAAAAAACATGGCCGCCATTGGCCAAACAATTTTAAGCACCTATTTGAAAGGGGTTAACGGATGTTGATCGGAACGAAACTCGCTGGGTACGTTCGACTCATGAACCTTAAGGTCTGTAAGAATTTTGAAAAGAAATCGGCCACTAGTTGCGCTAACGAGTTTTATGGCTCTGTAATCACGTGGTGTTTCACATATCAACAGCAATATGCATATCATTTGATAGATCTCCTCATAATGCACAACTTTGCCTCAAGAACCATTGCTGTCAATCAAATCGTTCAATTGTTATTCACAAATATGTTAAAAACCTACTTTTGCGAACTAGTCCTAGGTTTTTTTGTCCGATCGGAACCAAACCACTGCAGTAATATTCTGTGGACTCTCTAGATCAATAATTATTAAAAAAATGTTGAATTTTGTCCTTTGGTTAGCTGTAAAGGGGTAATTTAGAAAAAGGGGTGTGGCCAAACATACCCCAAAGCCTATAAAACCTTAAACGAAAACTCAAAACTTTATGAAACTCGGTGAAATCATGTAACTTGTGACTCTTAACAAGCATGCAAAGTTTCATGGAGATCAGACCATAGGTGGCGCTATAACAGTAGAAAAGGTCTCAAAACACAAGATTTATATGGTAAATGGCCTCAAATTGTTTTGTAAATGCTCATATATTCACTCAAAACACTAGATCTTTCATATCATTTGATAAATATCCTCATTCTGAACAACTTTGCCTCTGGGACCAACGTTGTCAATAAAGCTGTTAATTAAACATTCAAGATTATTTTAAAAAGGTACTTTGGCAAACTAGTGATCGGGTATAAGATGAAAATCAATAAAACCACTGAAGTACAATTCTCTAGACTCTGAAGGTCAATAATTATCAAAAACATGTTGAACAATTGCATTTAGACAACTATAAACCAGTAATTTTATATTATGTTATTTGCATAGTGTACACAAAGGCCTATTAATACAAACAGAAATCCCACAAATGATCAAAACTGTGTAAAATAATGCATGATTTCATTCTAAACAAGCATGCAAAATTTAAGAGAGATTGGGCAAAAATAAAAAAAATAACAACACTATAACAGTTATGTTTAGAAACACAGTGTTGTTTCAGTAAATGCAATTTATAACCACTAGATGGCAGCGGAAGACCACTAATGGGCTCATTCAGTTAAAATGAACAGTACTGTAGAAAGGATTCATGAATTCATGCCAAAACATTAATAAATTAACTGTTATAACATGTTACATCTTATTGAATCAATGTTTTCCATTTTGTTCATACAGACACATCATTTTTTACAATTTTGCCACATTGTGATTACAGTGAAACCTGAATGACATCTAAACTCTTAAAAACTAGTTTAATCATTTAATTTCAGTGTGTGTGTGTCTGTCTTTTGGATGTATTTAAATGTCATCCATACATCCTGGTTGGCCGAGACCACCCCAGAGGCACAAAGACCTATTAATACAAACAGAAATCCCACAAATTATCAAAACTGTGTAAAGTAATGCATAATTTCATTCTAAACAAGCATGCAACATTTAAGAGAGATAGGGCAAAAAAAACCCAACAACAACACTTTAACAGTTATGTTTAAAAACACAGTGTTGTTTGAGTAAATGCAATTTATAACCACTAGATGGCAGCGGAAGACCACTAATGGGCTCTTTCAGCTAGTACTGTTTTTATGAATTCATGCCAAAACATTAATAAATTAACTGTTATAACATTTTGTATCTCATTGAATTGATGTTTTCCATTTTGTTCATACAGATGTATCAGTTTTAACAATTTTGCCACATTATGATTACAGTTTAATCTGAAAATGACATCTAAACTCTAAAAAAAGAGAAGACTTGCAATAAGCTTATTGTCACCTATCACTTTTTATCAAATACCTATATCTGCCACAAAATGTTTGTGCATGTATATGTGTATCTTTGTGTGTCTTTGTGTGGTGTGTGTGTGTGTGTGTGTGTGTGTGCATATGCTTATAGAGTATACATATATTAGTCTAATCATTTACTTTCAGTGTGCGTGTCTGTCTGTTAGCCTGTTCTCCATTTTGGATGTGTTTAACTGTCATCCATACATCCAGGTTGGCTCTGACCACCTCAGAGGCCTTAATGTGCTTGAACCCCGGTAAAATGCTGCTTGCAGCTTTAATTATTATTATTATTATTATTATTCTTCCACTCAAAACTGTTCGTGCAGCCCAAACCGTAAGGCCTAGAAAGCTGAAATTTGGACAGATCGTAGAGCTCATTTTGGGGAGAACTTATCAAAGTCTCAGCCCAATCGGCCTAACGGGGGCGCTACAGCGCAAAAAACAAAAATTTTGGACATTTTTGGCCGTAAATCGTAAACCGTTAGCCGTAGACTCAAAAACATGGCATCGTTGCAATCCTTGGGTTAGCCCGAACAAAAGTGCACGGCGCCTTTTTGGGGTCTACGACGCACCGTTTTCTCGCAAAATCGAGCTATATCCGAAACCTACTTTTGCGAACTAGTCCTAGGATTTTCAACCAATCAGAACCAAACCACTTCATAAATATTCCCTGGACACTCAATATCAATAATTATCAAAAAAAAGTTGAAATTTCAATTCTTACGCGAAACAGTACACCAAAAAGCGTCTATGCTAACGTTAGCCAAATGCTATTTTAACTATAACTCTTGAACGGAATGAGATATCTTCACCAAACTCGGTACACATATGTATGAGCTCAATCTTTGGTCAAATCAAAAAAATTGCGCATCTCTGCCACTTGGGGGCGCTATAAGATAGAAAAAACACATAAATGGCTATAACTAGGCAACCGTTGGCTCGATCGACTTGAAAATTGGTATGCAGTGTCTTGGTCTGAAGGGGCACAAGTACCTATGAGGACATTTGCATATCTCAAAAAACATGGCCGCCATTGGCCAAACAATTTTAAGCACCTATTTGAAAGGGTTAACGGATGTTGATCGGAACGAAACTCGCTGGGTACGTTCGACTCATGAACCTTAAGGTCTGTAAGAATTTTGAAAGAAATCGGCCACTAGTTGGCGCTAACGAGTTTTATGGCTCTGTAATCACGTGGTGTTTCACATATCAACACAATATGCATATCATTTGATAGATCTCCTCATAATGCACAACTTTGCCTCAAGAACCATTGCTGTCAATCAAATCGTTCAATTGTTATTCACAAATATGTTAAAAACCTACTTTTGCGAACTAGTCCTAGGTTTTTTGCCCGATCGGAACCAAACCACTGCAGTAATATTCTGTGGACTCTCTAGATCAATAATTATTAAAAAAATGTTGAATTTTGTCCTTTGGTTAGCTGTAACGGGGTAATTTAGAAAAAGGGGTGTGGCCAAACATACCCCAAAGCCTATAAAACCTAAAGGAAAACTCAAAACTTTATGAAACTCAGTGAAATCATGTATCAGGTGACTCTTAACAAGCATGCAAAGTTTCATGGAGATCAGACCATAGGTGGCGCTATAACAGTAGAAAAGGTCTCAAAACACAAGATTTATATGGTAAATGGCCTCAAATTGTTTGAAAATGTTCATATATTCACTCAAAAACACTAAATCTTCATATCATATGATAAATCTCCTCATTCTGAACAACTTTGCCTCTGGGACCAATGTTGTCAATAAAGCTGTTAATTAAATATTCAAGATTATTTTAAAAAGTTACTTTGGCATACTTGTGATACGGTTTAAGATGAAAATCAATAAAACCACTGAAGTACAATTCTGTAGACTCTGAAGGTCAATAATTATCAAAAACATGTTGAACAATTGCATTTGGACAACTATAAACCAGTAATTTTATAATATGTTCTTTTCATAGTGTACACAAAGGCCTATTAATACAAACAGAAAGCCCACAAATTATCAAAACTGTGTAAAACAATGCATAATTTCATTCTAAACAAGCATGCAAAATTTAAGAGAGATTGGGCAAAAAAAAAAATAACACTATAACAGTTATGTTTAAAAACACAGTGTTGTTGAGTAAATGCAATTTATAACCACTAGATGGCAGCGGAAGACCACTAATGGGCTCATTCAGTAAAGTTGAACAGTACTGTTGAAAGGATTCATGAATTCATGCCAAAACATTAAAAATGAACTGTTATAACATTTTAAATCTCATTGAGTCAATGTTTTCCATTTTGTTCATACAGATATATCAGTTTTTACAATTTTGCCACATTATGATTACAGTTTAACCTGAAAATGACATCTAAAACTCTTAAAAAAGAGAAGACTTGCAATAAGTTTATTGTCACCTATCACTTATTTCAAATACCTATAATCTGCAACAAAATGTTTGTGCATGTATATGTGTGTCTTTCTGTGTGTGTGTGTGTGTGTGCATATGCTTATAGAGTATACATATATTAGTCTAATCATTTACTTTCCGTGTGTGTGTCTGTCTGTTAACCTGTTCTCCATTTTGGATGTGTTTAAATGTCATCCATGCATCCAGGTGTGCTCAGACCACCTCAGAGGCCTTAATGTGCTTGAACCCCGGTAAATGCTGCTTGCAGCTTTAATTATTATTATTATTCTTCTGCCCTAGAACTGAACGTGCAGCCCAAACCGTAAGGCCTAGAGAGCTGAAATTTGGACAGATCGTAGAGCTCATTTTGGGGAGAACTTATCAAAGTCTCAGCCCAATCGGCCTAACGGGGGCGCTACAGCGCAAAAAACTAAAATTTTGGACATTTTTGGCCGCAGATCGTAAACCGTTAGCCGTAGACTCAAAAACAAGGCATCGTTGCAATCCTTGGGTTAGCCCGAACAAAAGTGCACAGCTGCATTTTTTGCTCTACGACGCACCGTTTTCTCGCAAAATCGAGCTATATCCGAAACCTACTTTTGCGAACTAGTCCTAGGATTTTTAACCAATCGGAATCAAACCACTTCAGAAATATTCCCTGGACACTCAATATCAATAATTATCAAAAAAAAGTTGAAATTTCAATTCTTACGCGAAACAGTACACCAAAAAGCGTCTATGCTAACGTTAGCCAAATGCTATTTTGACTATAACTCTTGAACGGAATGAGATATCTTCACCAAACTTGGTACACATATGTATGAGCTCAATCTTTGGTCAAATAAAAAAAATTGCGCATCTCTGCCACTTGGGGGCGCAATAAGATTAAAAAAACACATAAATGGCTATAACTAGGCAACCGTTGGCTCGATCGACTTGAAAATTGGTATGCAGTGTCTTGGTCTGAAGGGGCACAAGTACCTATGAGGACATTTGCATATCTCAAAAAACATGGCCGCCATTGGCCAAACAATTTTAAGCACCTATTTGAAAGGGTTAACGGATGTTGATCGGAACGAAACTCGCTGGGTACGTTCGACTCATGAACCTTAAGGTCTGTAAGAATTTTGAAAGAAATCGGCCACTAGTTGGCGCTAACGAGTTTTATGGCTCTGTAATCACGTGGTGTTTCACATATCAACACAATATGCATATCATTTGATAGATCTCCTCATAATGCACAACTTTGCCTCAAGAACCATTGCTGTCAATCAAATCGTTCAATTGTTATTCACAAATATGTTAAAAACCTACTTTTGCGAACTAGTCCTAGGTTTTTTGTCCGATCGGAACCAAACCACTGCAGTAATATTCTGTGGACTCTCTAGATCAATAATTATCAAAAAAATGTTGAATTTTGTCCTTTGGTTAGCTTTAAATGGGTAATTTAGAAAAGGGGTGTGGCCAAACATACCCCAAAGCCTATAAAACCTAAACGAAAACTCAAAACTTTATGAAACTCGGTGAAAACATGTAACACGTGACTCTTAACAAGCATGCAAAGTGTCATGGAGATCGGATCATAGGTGGCGCTATAACAGTTGAAAAAGCCTCAAAAACACACATTTTCAATAGAAAATGATCACAATTTGTAGGACATGTTCATACATTCACACAAACACTAGATCTTCATATCATATGATAGATCTCCTCTTTGTGAACAACTTTGCCTCAAGGAGCGAAGATGTCAATCAAATCGTTCAATTGTTATTCACAAATATGTTAAAAACTTACTTTTGCGAACTAGTCCCAGGTTTTTTACCCGATCGAAACCAAACCACTGCAGTAATTTTCTCTGGACTCTCTAGATCAATAATTATCAAAAAAATTTGAATTTTGTCCTTTGGTTAGCTATAACTGGCTAAATTAGAAAAGGGGCGTGACCAAAATACCCAAAAGCATATAAAACCTAAACGAAAACTCAAAACTTTATGAAACTTGGTGAAAACATGTAACAGGTGACTCTTAACAAGCATGCAAATTTTCATGGAGATCGGACCATAGGTGGCGCTATAACAGTAGAAAAGGTCTCAAAACATAAGATTTACATGGTAAATGGCCTCAAATTGTCTGAAAATGCTCATATATTCACATAAACACTAGATCTTCATATCATATGATAGATCTCCTCATTCTGAACAACTTTTGGGACCAATGTTGTCAATAAAGCTGTTAATTAAATATTCAAGATTATTTAAAAAGTTACTTTGGCAAAGTAGTCCAAGGCTTTAAGCTGAAAATCAATAAAACCACTGAAGTACAATTCTCTAGACTCTGAAGGTCAATAATTATCCAAAACATGTTGAACAATTGCATTTGGACAACTATAAACCAGTGATTGTATAATATGTTCTTTTCACAGTGTACACAAAGGCCTATTAATACAAACAGAAAGCCCACAAATTATCAAAACTGTGTAAAATAATGCCTAATTTCATTCTAAACAAGCATGCAAAATTTAAGAGAGATTGGGCAAAAAACATTACACTATAACAGTTATGTTTAAAAACAGTGTTGTTTGAGTAAATGCAAACCACTAGATGGCAGCGGAAGACCACTAATGGGCTCATTCAGCAAATTGAAACAGTACTTTTGAGAAGATTTATGAATTCATGCCTAAACAATAAAAAAAAAACACTGTTACAACATTTTAAATCTCACTGAGTTAAAGTTTTCCATTTTGTTCATACAGACTTATCAGTTTTTAAAATTTTGCCACATTATGATTACAGTGAAACCTGAAAATGACATCCAAACTCTTAAAACTAGTTTAATCATTTAATTTCAGTGCGTGTGTGTCTGTCTGTCAGCCTATTCTCCGTTTTGGATGTGTTTAACTGTCTTCCATACATCCAGGTTGGCTCAGACCACCTCAGAGGCCTTAATGTGCTTGAACCCCGTAAATGCTGCTTGCAGCTTTAATTAGGGGTTCAAGCACGCAGTGCTGAAACCCTATTGTATTTGTTAGGATTTTTATTATTATTAGGGGTTCAAGCACGCAGTGCTGAAACCCTATTGTAATTGTTAGGATTTTTATTATTATTATTATTATTATTCTTCCGCCTTAAAACTGAACGTGCAGCCCAAACCGTAAGGCCTAGAGAGCTGAAACTTGGTCAGATGGTAGTAGTCTTGCTCGCTACTCAGATACAAAGAACCGGCCCAATCGGCCTAACGGGGGCGCTACAGCGCAAAAAACAAAAATTTTGGACAATTTTGGCCGTAAAGTGTAAACCGTTAGCCATAGACTCAAAAACATGGCATTGTTGCAATCCTTGGGTTAGCCCGAACAAAAGTGCACGGCGCCTTTTTGGGGTCTACGACGCACCGTTTTCTCGCAAAATCGAGCTATATCCGAAACCTACTTTTGCGAACTAGTCCTAGGATTTTCAACCAATCAGAACCAAACCACTTCATAAATATTCCCTGGACACTCAATATCAATAATTATCAAAAAAAAGTTGAAATTTCAATTCTTACGCGAAACAGTACACCAAAAAGCGTCTATGCTAACGTTAGCCAAATGCTATTTTAACTATAACTCTTGAACGGAATGAGATATCTTCACCAAACTCGGTATACATATGTATGAGCTCAATCTTTGGTCAAATCAAAAAAATTGCGCATCTCTGCCACTTGGGGGCGCAATAAGATTAAAAAAACACATAAATGGCTATAACTAGGCAACCGTTGGCTCGATCGACTTGAAAATTGGTATGCAGTGTCTTGGTCTGAAGGGGCACAAGTACCTATGAGGACATTTGCATATCTCAAAAAACATGGCCGCCATTGGCCAAACAATTTTAAGCACCTATTTGAAAGGGTTAACGGATGTTGATCGGAACGAAACTCGCTGGGTACGTTCGACTCATGAACCTTAAGGTCTGTAAGAATTTTGAAAGAAATCGGCCACTAGTTGGCGCTAACGAGTTTTATGGCTCTGTAATCACGTGGTGTTTCACATATCAACACAATATGCATATCATTTGATAGATCTCCTCATAATGCACAACTTTGCCTCAAGAACCATTGCTGTCAATCAAATCGTTCAATTGTTATTCACAAATATGTTAAAAACCTACTTTTGCGAACTAGTCCTAGGTTTTTTGTCCGATCGGAACCAAACCACTGCAGTAATATTCTGTGGACTCTCTAGATCAATAATTATTAAAAAAATGTTGAATTTTGTCCTTTGGTTAGCTGTAAAGGGGTAATTTAGAAAAAGGGGTGTGGCCAAACATACCCCAAAGCCTATAAAACCTAAACGAAAACTCAAAACTTTATGAAACTCGTGAAATCATGTAACAGGTGACTCTTAACAAGCATGCAAAGTTTCATGGAGATCAGACCATAGGTGGCGCTATAACAGTAGAAAAGGTCTCAAAACACAAGATTTATATGGTAAATGGCCTCAAATTGTTTGAAAATGCTCATATATTCACTCAAAAACACTAAATCTTCATATCATATGATAGATCTCCTCATTCTGAACAACTTTGCCTCTGGGACCAATGTTGTCAATAAAGCTGTTAATTAAATATTCAAGATTATTTAAAAAAGTTACTTTGGCATACTTGTGATACGGTTTAAGATGAAAATCAATAAAACCACTGAAGTACAATTCTCTAGACTCTGAAGGTCAATAATTATCAAAAACATGTTGAACAATTGCATTTGGGCAACTATAAACCAGTCATTTTATAATATGTTCTTTTCATAGTGCACACAAAGGCCTATTAATACAAACAGAAAGCCCACAAATTATCAAAACTGTGTAAAATAATGCATAATTTCATTCTAAACAAGCATGCAAAATTTAAGAGAGATTGGGCAAAAAAAAAAAATAACACTATAACAGTTATGTTTAAAAACACAGTGTTGTTGGAGTAAATGCAATTTATAACCACTAGATGGCAGCGGAAGACCACTAATGGGCTCATTCAGTAAAGTTGAACAGTACTGTTGAAATGATTCATGAATTCATGCCAAAACATTAAAAAATGAACTGTTATAACATTTTAAATCTCATTGAGTCAATGTTTTCCATTTTGTTCATACAGATATATCAGTTTTTAAAATTTTGCCACATTATGATTACAGTTTAACCTGAAAAATGACATCTAAACTCTTAAAAAGAGAAGACTTGCAATAAGTTTATTATCACCTATCACTTATTTCAAATACCTATATCTGCAACAAAATGTTTGTGCATGTATATGTGTGTCTTTGTGTGTGTGTGTGTGTGTGTGTGTGTGCATATGCTTATAGAGTATTAATATATTAGTCTAATCATTTACTTTCAGTGTGTGTCTGTCTGTTAGCCTGTTCTCCATTTTGGATGTGTTTAACTGTCATCCATGCATCCAGGTTGGCTCTGACCACCTCAGAGGCCTTAATGTGCTTGAACCCCGGTAAAATGCTGCTTGCAGCTTTAATTATTATTATTATTATTATTATTCTTCTGCCCTAGAACTGAACGTGCAGCCCAAACCGTAAGGCCTAGAGAGCTGAAATTTGGACAGATCGTAGAGCTCATTTGGGGAGAACTTATCAAAGTCTCAGCCCAATCGGCCTAACGGGGGCGCTACAGCGCAAAAAACAAAAATTTTGGACATTTTTGGCCGTAAATCGTATACCGTTAGCCGTAGACTCAAAAACATGGCATTGTTGCAATCCTTGGGTTAGCCCGAACAAAAGTGCACGGCGCCTTTTTGGGGTCTACGACGCACCGTTTTCTCGCAAAATCGAGCTATATCCGAAACCTACTTTTGCGAACTAGTCCTAGGATTTTCAACCAATCAGAACCAAACCACTTCATAAATATTCCCTGGACACTCAATATCAATAATTATTAAAAAAAAGTTGAAATTTCAATTCTTACGCGAAACAGTACGCCAAAAAGCGTCTATGCTAACGTTAGCCAAATACTATTTTGACTATAACTCTTGAACGGAATGAGATATCTTCACCAAACTCGGTACACATATGTATGAGCTCAATCTTTGGTCAAATCAAAAAAATTGCGCATCTCTGCCACTTGGGGGCGCTATAAGATAGAAAAAACACATAAATTGCTATAACTAGGCAACCGTTGGCTCGATCGACTTGAAAATCGGTATGCAGTGTCTTGGTCTGAAGGGGCACAAGTACTTATGAGGACATTTGCATATCTCAAAAAACATGGCCGTCATTGGCCAAACAAATTTAAGCACCTATTTGAAAGGGTTAACGGATGTTGATCGGAACGAAACTCGCTGGGTACGTTCGACTCATGAACCTTAAGGTCTGTAAGAATTTTGAAAGAAATCGGCCACTAGTTGGCGCTAACGAGTTTTATGGCTCTGTAATCACGTGGTGTTTCACATATCAACACAATATGCATATCATTTGATAGATCTCCTCGTAATGCACAACTTTGCCTCAA
This sequence comes from Carassius auratus, assembly GCF_003368295.1. NCBI lineage: Eukaryota > Metazoa > Chordata > Actinopteri > Cypriniformes > Cyprinidae > Carassius > Carassius auratus. Next base: position 11,543 of record NW_020529350.1, read on the forward strand.
GAACCATTGCTGTCAATCAAATCGTTCAATTGTTATTCACAAATATGTTAAAAACCTACTTTTGCGAACTAGTCCTAGGTTTTTTGTCCGATCGGAACCAAACCACTGCAGTAATATTCTGTGGACTCTCTAGATCAATAATTATTAAAAAAATGTTGAATTTTGTCCTTTGGTTAGCTGTAACGGGTAATTTAGAAAAAGGGGTGTGGCCAAACATACCCCAAAGCCTATAAAACCTAAAGGAAAACTCAAAACTTTATGAAACTCAGTGAAATCATGTAACAGGTGACTCTTAACAAGCATGCAAAGTTTCATGGAGATCAGACCATAGGTGGCGCTATAACAGTAGAAAAGGTCTCAAAACACAAGATTTATATGGTAAATGGCCTCAAATTGTTTGAAAATGCTCATATATTCACTCAAAAACACTAAATCTTCATATCATATGATAGATCTCCTCATTCTGAACAACTTTGCCTCTGGGACCAATGTTGTCAATAAAGCTGTTAATTAAATATTCAAGATTATTTTAAAAAGTTACTTTGGCATACTTGTGATACGGTTTAAGATGAAAATCAATAAAACCACTGAAGTACAATTCTCTAGACTCTGAAGGTCAATAATTATCAAAAACATGTTGAACAATTGCATTTGGACAACTATAAACCAGTAATTTTATAATATGTTCTTTTCATAGTGTACACAAAGGCCTATTAATACAAACAGAAAGCCCACAAATTATCAAAACTGTGTAAAACAATGCATAATTTCATTCTAAACAAGCATGCAAAATTTAAGAGAGATTGGGCAAAAAAAAAAAAAAAACACTATAACAGTTATGTTTAAAACACAGTGTTGCTTGAGTAAATGCAATTTATAACCTCTAGATGGCAGCGGAAGACCACTAATGGGCTCATTCAGTTAAGTTGAACAGTACTGTTGAAAGGATTCATGAATTCATGCCAAAACATTAAAAATGTAACTGTTATAACATTTTAAATCTCATTGAGTCAATGTTTTCCATTTTGTTCATACAGATATATCAGTTTTTACTATTTTGCCACATTGTGATTACAGTTTAACCTGAAAATGACATCTAAACTCTTAAAAAGAGAAGACTTGCAATAAGTTTATTGTCACCTATCACTTATTTCAAATACCTATATCTGCAACAAAATGTTTGTGCATGTATATGTGTGTCTTTGTGTGTGTGTGTGTGTGTGTGTGTGCATATGCTTATAGAGTATACATATATTAGTCTAATCATTTACTTTCAGTGTGTGTGTCTGTCTGTTAGCCTGTTCTCCATTTTGGATGTGTTTAACTGTCATCCATGCATCCAGGTTGGCTCAGACCACCTCAGAGGCCTTAATGTGCTTGAACCCCGGTAAATGCTGCTTGCAGCTTTAATTATTAGGGGTTCAAGCACGCAGTGCTGAAACCCTATTGTAATTGTTAGGATTTTTATTATTATTATTATTATTCTTCTGCCCTAGAACTGAACGTGCAGCCCAAACCGTAAGGCCTAGAGAGCTGAAATTTGGACAGATCGTAGAGCTCATTTGGGGAGAACTTATCAAAGTCTCAGCCCAATCGGCCTAACGGGGGCGCTACAGCGCAAAAAACTAAAATTTTGGACATTTTTGGCCGCAAATCGTAAACCGTTAGCCGTAGACTCAAAAACATGGCATCGTTGCAATCCTTGGGTTAGCCCGAACAAAAGTGCACAGCTGCCTTTTTGGGCTCTACGACGCACCGTTTTCTCGCAAAATCGAGCTATATCCGAAACCTACTTTTGCGAACTAGTCCTAGGATTTTTCAACCAATCGGAACCAAACCACTTCAGAAATATTCCCTGGACACTCAATATCAATAATTATCAAAAAAAAGTTGAAATTTCAATTCTTACGCGAAACAGTACACCAAAAAGCGTCTATGCTAACGTTAGCCAAATGCTATTTTGACTATAACTCTTGAACGGAATGAGATATCTTCACCAAACTCGGTACACATATGTATGAGCTCAATCTTTGGTCAAATCAAAAAAATTGCGCATCTCTGCCACTTGGGGGCGCTATAAGATAGAAAAAACACATAAATGCTATAACTAGGCAACCGTTGGCTCGATCGACTTGAAAATTGGTATGCAGTGTCTTGGTCTGAAGGGGCACAAGTACCTATGAGGACATTTGCATATCTCAAAAAACATGGCCGCCATTGGCCAAACAAATTTAAGCACCTATTTGAAAGGGTTAACGGATGTTGATCGGAACGAAACTCGCTGGGTACGTTCGACTCATGAACCTTAAGGTCTGTAAGAATTTTGAAAGAAATCGGCCACTAGTTGGCGCTAACGAGTTTTATGGCTCTGTAATCACGTGGTGTTTCACATATCAACACAATATGCATATCATTTGATAGATCTCCTCATAATGCACAACTTTGCCTCAAGAACCATTGCTGTCAATCAAATCGTTCAATTGTTATTCACAAATATGTTAAAAACCTACTTTTGCGAACTAGTCCTAGGTTTTTTGCCCGATCGGAACCAAACCACTGCAGTAATATTCTGTGGACTCTCTAGATCAATAATTATTAAAAAAATGTTGAATTTTGTCCTTTGGTTAGCTGTAAAGGGGTAATTTAGAAAAAGGGGTGTGGCCAAACATACCCCAAAGCCTATAAAACCTAAAGGAAAACTCAAAACTTTATGAAACTCAGTGAAATCATGTAACAGGTGACTCTTAACAAGCATGCAAAGTTTCATGGAGATCAGACCATAGGTGGCGCTATAACAGTAGAAAAGGTCTCAAAACACAAGATTTATATGGTAAATGGCCTCAAATTGTTTGAAAATGTTCATATATTCACTCAAAAACACTAAATCTTCATATCATATGATAAATCTCCTCATTCTGAACAACTTTGCCTCTGGGACCAATGTTGTCAATAAAGCTGTTAATTAAATATTCAAGATTATTTTAAAAAGTTACTTTGGCATACTTGTGATACGGTTTAAGATGAAAATCAATAAAACCACTGAAGTACAATTCTCTAGACTCTGAAGGTCAATAATTATCAAAAACATGTTGAACAATTGCATTTGGGCAACTATAAACCAATAATTTTATAATATGTTATTTGCATAGTGTACACAAAGGCCTATTATACAAACAGAAAGCCCACAAATTATCAAAACTGTGTAAAATAATGCATGATTTCATTCTAAACAAGCATGCAAAATTTAAGAGAGATTGGGCAAAAAAAAATTACAACACTATAACAGTTATGTTTTAAAACACAGTGTTGTTTGAGTAAATGCAATTTATAACCACTAGATGGCAGCGGAAGACCACTAATGGGCTCATTCAGCTAAGTTGAACAGTACTGTTTTCATGAATTCATGCCAAAACATTAATAAATTAACTGTTATAACATTTTAAATCTCATTGAGTCAATGTTTTCCATTTTGTTCTACAGATATATCAGTTTTTACAATTTTGCCACATTATGATTACAGTTTAACCTGAAAATGACATCTAAACTCTTAAAAAGAGAAGACTTGCAATAAGTTTATTGTCACCTATCACTTATTTCAAATACCTATATCTGCAACAAATGTTTGTGCATGTATATGTGTGTCTTTGTGTGTGTGTGTGTGTGCATATGCTTATAGAGTATACATATATTAGTCTAATCATTTACTTTCAGTGTGTGTGTCTGTCTGTTAGCCTGTTCTCCATTTTGGATGTGTTTAAATGTCATCCAAACATCCAGGTTGGCTCTGACCACCTCAGAGGCCTTAATGTGCTTGAACCCCGGTAAATGCTGCTTGCAGCTATTATTATTATTATTATTATTCTTCTGCCCTAGAACTGAACGTGCAGCCCCAACCGTAAGTCCTAGAGAGCTGAAATTTGGAACAGATCGTAGAGCTCATTTGGGGAGAACTTATCAAAGTCTCAGCCAATCGGCCTAACGGGGGCGCTACAGCGCAAAAAAACAAAATTTGGACATTTTTGGCCGCTAGAATCGTATACCGTTGCCGTAGACTCAAAAAACATGGCATCGTTGCAATCCTGGTTAGCCCCGAACAAAAGTGCACGGCTGCCTTTTTGCGGGTCTACGACGCACCGTTTTTCTCGCAAAATCGAGCTATATCCGAAACCTACTTTTGCGAACTAGTCCTAGGATTTTCAACCCAATCAGAACCAAACCACTTCATAAATATTCCCTGGACACTCAATATCAATAATTATAAAAAAAAGTTTGAAATTTCAATTCTTACGCGAAACAGTACGCCAAAAAGCGTCTATGCTAACGTTAGCCAAATACTATTTTGACTATAACTCTTGAACGGAATGAGATATCTTCACCAAACTCGGTACACATATGTATGAGCTCAATCTTTGGTCAAATCAAAAAAATTGCGCATCTCTGCCACTTGGGGGCGCTATAAGATAGAAAAAACACATAAATTGCTATAACTAGGCAACCGTTGGCTCGATCAACTTGAAAATCGGTATGCAGTGTCTTGGTCTGAAGGGGCACAAGTACTTATGAGGACATTTGCATATCTCAAAAAACATGGCCGTCATTGGCCAAACAAATTTAAGCACCTATTTGAAAGGGTTAACGGATGTTGATCGGAACGAAACTCGCTGGGTACGTTTCGACTCATGAACCTTAAGGTCTGTAAGAATTTTGAAAGAAATCGGCCACTAGTTGGCGCTAACGAGTTTTATGGCTCTGTAATCACGTGGTGTTTCACATATCAACACAATATGCATATCATTTGATAGATCTCCTCGTAATGCACAACTTTGCCTCAAGAACCATTGCTGTCAATCAAATCGTTCAATTGTTATTCACAAATATGTTAAAAACCTACTTTTGCGAACTAGTCCTAGATTTTTTGTCCGATCGGAACCAAACCACTGCAGTAATATTCTGTGGACTCTCTAGATCAATAATTATTAAAAAAATGTTGAATTTTGTCCTTTGGTTAGCTGTAACCGGGTAATTTAGAAAAAGGGGTGTGTCCAAACATACCCCAAAGCCTATAAAACCTAAAGGAAAACTCAAAACTGTATGAAACTCAGTGAAATCATGTATCAGGTGACTCTTAACAAGCATGCAAAGTTTCATGGAGATCAGACCATAGGTGGCGCTATAACAGTAGAAAAGGTCTCAAAACACAAGATTTATATGGTAAATGGCCTCAAATTGTTTGAAAATGCTCATATATTCACTCAAAAACACTAGATCTTCATATCATATGATAGATCTCCTCATTCTGAACAACTTTGCCTCTGGGACCAATGTTGTCAATAAAGCTGTTAATTAAATATTCAAGATTATTTTAAAAAGTTACTTTGGCATACTAGTGATAGGGTTTAAGATGAAAATCAATAAAACCACTGAAGTACAATTCTCTAGACTCTGAAGGTCAATAATTATCAAAAACATGTTGAACAATTGCATTTGGGCAACTATAAACCAGTAATTTTATAATATGTTATTTTCATAGTGTACACAAAGGCCTATTAATACAAACAGAAAGCCCACACATTATCAAAACTGTGTAAAACAATGCATAATTTCATTCTAAACAAGCATGCAAAATTTAAGAGAGATTGGGCAAAAAAAAAAAAAAAAAAACACTATAACAGTTATGTTTAAAAAACAGTGTTGCTTGAGTAAATGCAATTTATAACCACTAGATGGCAGCGGAAGACCACTAATGGGCTCATTCAGTTAAGTGAACAGTACTGTTGAAGGATTCATGAATTCATGCCAAAACATTAAAAATGTAACTGTTATAACATTTTAAATCTCATTGAGTCAATGTTTTCCATTTTGTTCTTACAGATGTATCAGTTTTTTACAATTTTGCCACATTATGATTACAGTTTAACCTGAAAATGACATCTAAACTCTAAAAAGAGAAGACTTGCAATAAGTTTATTGTCACCTATCACTTATTTCAAATACCTATATCTGCAACAAAATGTTTGTGCATGTATATGTGTGTCTTTCTGTGTGTGTGTGTGTGTGTGTGTGTGTGCATATGCTTATAGAGTATACATATATTAGTCTAATCATTTACTTTCAGTGTGTGTGTCTGTCTGTTACCCTGTTCTCCATTTTGGATGTGTTTAAATGTCATCCATGCATCCAGGTTGGCTCAGACCACCTCAGACGCCTAAATGTGCTTGAACCCCGGTAAATGCTGCTTGCAGCTTTAATTATTATTATTATTATTATTATTATTCTCCACTCAAACTGATCGTGCAGCCTAAACCGTAAGGCCTAGAAAGCTGAAATTTGGTCAGATTGTAGTAGTCCGCCTTCTTGGGAGATTACCAAGTCTCGCCCAATCGGCCTAACGGGGGCGCTACAGCGCAAAAAACAAAATTTTTGGACATTTTTGGCCGTAAATCGTAAACCGTTAGCCGTAGACTCAAAAACATGGCATTGTTGCAATCCTTGGGTTAGCCCGAACAAAAGTGCACGGCGCCTTTTTGGGGTCTACGACGCACCGTTTTCTCGCAAAATCGAGCTATATCCGAAACCTACTTTTGCGAACTAGTCCTAGGATTTTCAACCAATCAGAACCAAACCACTTCATAAATATTCCCTGGACACTCAATATCAATAATTATCAAAAAAAAGTTGAAATTTCAATTCTTACGCGAAACAGTACGCCAAAAAGCGTCTATGCTAACGTTAGCCAAATGCTATTTTGACTATAACTCTTGAACGGAATGAGATATCTTCACCAAACTCGGTATACATATGTATAAGCTCAATCTTTGGTCAAATAAAAAAAAATGCGCATCTCTGCCACTTGGGGGCGCCATAAGATAGAAAAAACACATAAATTGCTATAGCTAGGCAACCGTTGGATCGATCGACTTGAAAATCGGTATGCAGTGTCTTGGTCTGAAGGGGCACAAGTGCCTATGAGGACATTTGCATATCTCAAAAAACATGGCCACCATTGGCCAAACAAATTTAAGCACCTATTTGAAAGGGTTAACGGATGTTGATCGGAACGAAACTCGCTGGGTACGTTCGACTCATGAACCTTAAGGTCTGTAAAAATTTTGAAAGAAATCGGCCACTAGTTGGCGCTAACGAGTTTTATGGCTCTGTAATCACGTGGTGTTTCACATATCAACACAATATGCATATCATTTGATAGATCTCCTCGTAATGCACAACTTTGCCTCAAGAACCATTGCTGTCAATCAAATCGTTCAATTGTTATTCACAAATATGTTAAAAACCTACTTTTGCGAACTAGTCCTAGGTTTTTTGCCCGATCGGAACCAAACCACTGCAGTAATATTCTGTGGACTCTCTAGATCAATAATTATTAAAAAAATGTTGAATTTTGTCCTTTGGTTAGCTGTAACGGGTTAATTTAGAAAAAGGGGTGTGGCCAAACATACCCCAAAGCCTATAAAACCTAAAGGAAAACTCAAAACTTTATGAAACTCGGTGAAATCATGTAACAGGTGACTCTTAACAAGCATGCAAAGTTTCATGGAGATCGACCATAGGTGGCGCTATAAACAGTAGAAAAGGTCTCAAAACACAAGATTTATATGGTAAATGGCCTCAAATTGTTTGAAAATGCTCATATATTCACTCAAAAACACTAAATCTTCATATCATATGATAAATCTCCTCATTCTGAACAACTTTGCCTCTGGGACCAATGTTGTCAATAAAGCTGTTAATTAAATATTCAGATTATTTCAAAAAGTTACTTTGGCAAACTAGTGATAGGGTATAAGCTGAAAATCAATAAAACC
>NW_020529351.1:0-28094 GCF_003368295.1 Carassius auratus
CGAGTCGCGAACATGCTTCGAAGTGCCGATCTGAATAAAATATTATTTTGGAATCTGCCATACTTTTTTCAGGATTCTTCGATGTATAATATATTTTTTTTAAAGAACAGCGTTTATTCCAAATATAAATCTCTTCTAACAATATTAATCTTTGATTTCACTTCTTATCAATTTAACACATCATAAATAACAAATTCTAAAATCTAATAAAGAATGCAATTTCTTATAAAAAAAGAAAGGATAAAAATTAACCGAGTCACGAACATGCTCCGAATTGAAAAAAGAGAAATAATAAGAGTGAAGTTTCCTACAGTTGTGCTGTGTTTGGTCCTCGGCGCGTCTGATGCTCCGCGGCGTGTCTCCGCCCCTCACACGCGCTAAATTAATCATCTTTGCTAATTATTATACATTTTACGTCATTGTCAGCTTCAGGTACTTCATTTATTATTGTTCAATGAACTGTTTGAAACAAAAGAGGTTGTATTTCAGTAATATTTCAAAAAATTATCTAAATAAATATATAAAATAATTTTCTCTATTTTAATATCCTTTAAAATATAATTTATTTCTGTGATGTGCAGCTGTATTTTCAGCATCATTCCTCCAGTCTTCAGTGTCACATGATCTTTAGAAATCATGAAAATATGATGATTTATTTTTAGAACTATTAATAGTTGTGCTACCAAATATTATTTTGGAATTTGCAATACTTTTTTCAGGATTCTTCGATGTATAATTTTTTTTACGAACAGCGTTTATTTAAAATTATTAAAAATTTACTGACCGCGAAACTATTGAACTGTAGTGAATATTGTTTAGGAAATATTTATATTTTAAATAAATGCTCTTCTTTTTAACTTTTTATTCATCAAAGAATCCAGAAAAAGTATCACAGATTACAAAATAATAGTTATCAGCAAAACTGTTTTATAATTCTAATAATAAATCATTATATTATTCTGATTTCTGAAGATCATGTGACACTGAAGACTGGAGGAATGATGCTGAAAATATAGCTGCACATCACATGAATAAATTACACTTTCATGTATATTAAAATAGAAAATTTTTAATAATATTTCACAATATTACATGTTTTCCATTATTTTTGATCAAATAAATGCTGTCTTGATGAGTAAAATAAATTCCTGTAAAAAACATTAAAATCATTCTGATCCCAAAATCTGACCGGTAGTGTGTGTATGTGTGTGCGTCTGTCTGTGTGTGTGTGTGTGTGTGTGTGTGTTTACAGTATATATAAGCCCACTAACAAACTAGGCAAGGCATGTTTATTTATATAGCACATTTCATGCACAATGGTAATTCAAAGTGCTTTACATAAAGAAAGTAAAATAATCATAAAGAAAAATTATAACAAAAATGAAACAGGATATTTTCAAACTTTTAAAATGATAAAAAATCAACTGAGTAGCGAACATGCTCCGAAGTGCCGATCTGAATCAACCGAGTCGCGAACAGGCTCCGAAGTGCCGATCTGAATCAACCGATCAACCGAGTCGCGAATATGCTCCGAAGTGCCGATCTGAATCAACCGATCAACCGAGTCGCGAACATGCTTCGAAGTGCCGATCTGAATAAAATATTATTTTGGAATCTGCCATACTTTTTTCAGGATTCTTCGATGTATTATATATATTTTTTTAAAGAACAGCGTTTATTCCAAATATAAATCTCTTCTAACAATATTAATCTTTGATTTCACTTCTTATCAATTTAACACATCATAAATAACAAATTCTAAAATCTAATAAAGAATGCAATTTCTTATAAAAAAAGAAAGGATAAAAATTAACCGAGTCACGAACATGCTCCGAATTGAAAAAAGAGAAATAATAAGAGTGAAGTTTCCTACAGTTGTGCTGTGTTTGGTCCTCGGCGCGTCTGATGCTCCGCGGCGTGTCTCCGCCCCTCACACGCGCTAAAATTAATCATCTTTGCTAATTATTATACATTTACGTCATTGTCAGCTTCAGGTACTTCATTTATTATTGTTCAATGAACTGTTTGAAACAAAAGAGGTTGTATTTCAGTAATAATTCAAAATTATCTAAAAAATATATAAAATAATTTTCTCTATTTTAATATCCTTTAAAATATAATTTATTTCTGTGATGTGCAGCTGTATTTTCAGCATCATTCCTCCAGTCTTCAGTGTCACATGATCTTTAGAAATCATGAAAATATGATGATTTATTTTTAGAACTATTAATAGTTGTGCTACCAAATATTATTTTGGAATTTGCAATACTTTTTTCAGGATTCTTCGATGTATAATTTTTTTTACGAACAGCGTTTATTTAAAATTATTAAAAATTTACTGACCGCAAACTATTGAACTGTAGTGAATATTGTTAGGAAATATTTATATTTTAAATAAATGCTCTTCTTTTTAACTTTTTATTCATCAAAGAATCCAGAAAAAGTATCACAGATTACAAAATAATAGTTATCAGCAAAACTGTTTATAATTCTAATAATAAATCATTATATTATTCTGATTTCTGAAGATCATGTGACACTGAAGACTGGAGGAATGATGCTGAAAATATAGCTGCACATCACATGAATAAATTACACTTTCATGTATATTAAAATAGAAAAATTTTAATAATATTTCACAATATTACATGTTTTCCATTATTTTTGATCAAATAAATGCTGTCTTGATGAGTAAAATAAATTCCTGTAAAAAACATTAAAAATCATTCTGATCCCAAAATCTGACCGGTAGTGTGTGTATGTGTGTGCGTCTGTGTGTGTGTGTGTGTGTGTTTACAGTATATATAAGCCCACTAACAAACTAGGCAAGGCATGTTTATTTATATAGCACATTTCATGCACAATGGTAATTCAAAGTGCTTTACATAAAAGAAAGTAAAATAATCATAAAGAAAAATTATAACAAAAATGAAACAGGCAATTTTCAAACTTTTAAAATGATTAAAAAATCAACTGAGTAGCGAACATGCTCCGAAGTGCCGATCTGAATCAACCGAGTCGCGAACAGGCTCCGAAGTGCCGATCTGAATCAACCGATCAACCGAGTCGCGAACAGGCTCCGAAGTGCCGATCTGAATCAACCGATCAACCGAGTCGCGAATATGCTCCGAAGTGCCGATCTGAATCAACCGATCAACCGAGTCGCGAACATGCTTCGAAGTGCCGATCTGAATAAAATATTATTTTGGAATCTGCCATACTTTTTTCAGGATTCTTCGATGTATATATATATATTTTTTTTAAAGAACAGCGTTTATTCCAAATATAAATCTCTTCTAACAATATTAATCTTTGATTTCACTTCTTATCAATTTAACACATCATAAATAACAAATTCTAAAATCTAATAAAGAATGCAATTTCTTATAAAAAAAGAAAGGATAAAAATTAACCGAGTCACGAACATGCTCCGAATTGAAAAAAGAGAAATAATAAGAGTGAAGTTTCCTACAGTTGTGCTGTGTTTGGTCCTCGGCGCGTCTGATGCTCCGCGGCGTGTCTCCGCCCCTCACACGCGCTAAATTAATCATCTTTGCTAATTATTATACATTTACGTCATTGTCAGCTTCAGGTACTTCATTTATTATTGTTCAATGAACTGTTTGAAACAAAAGAGGTTGTATTTCAGTAATAATTCAAAATTATCTAAATAAAATATATAAAATAATTTTCTCTATTTTAATATCCTTTAAAATATAATTTATTTCTGTGATGTGCAGCTGTATTTTCAGCATCATTCCTCCAGTCTTCAGTGTCACATGATCTTTAGAAATCATGAAAATATGATGATTTATTTTTAGAACTATTAATAGTTGTGCTACCAAATATTATTTTGGAATTTGCAATACTTTTTTCAGGATTCTTCGATGTATAATTTTTTTTACGAACAGCGTTTATTTAAAATTATTAAAAATTTACTGACCGCAAACTATTGAACTGTAGTGAATATTGTTAGGAAATATTTATATTTTAAATAAATGCTCTTCTTTTTAACTTTTTATTCATCAAAGAATCCAGAAAAAGTATCACAGATTACAAAATAATAGTTATCAGCAAAACTGTTTATAATTCTAATAATAAATCATTATATTATTCTGATTTCTGAAGATCATGTGACACTGAAGACTGGAGGAATGATGCTGAAAATATAGCTGCACATCACATGAATAAATTACACTTTCATGTATATTAAAATAGAAAAATTTTAATAATATTTCACAATATTACATGTTTTCCATTATTTTTGATCAAATAAATGCTGTCTTGATGAGTAAAATAAATTCCTGTAAAAAACATTAAAAATCATTCTGATCCCAAAATCTGACCGGTAGTGTGTGTATGTGTGTGCGTCTGTGTGTGTGTGTGTGTGTGTTTACAGTATATATAAGCCCACTAACAAACTAGGCAAGGCATGTTTTTTTTATATTTTTATATAGCACATGTTCATGTAATTAAAGTGCTTTAAAAAAAAGTAAAAAGAAAGAAAAATAAAAATAAAAAATAAACAAAAAATTATTAAAATTTTTAAAGGCTTTACAAAAAGTAAAAATCATAAAAAATTAACAAAATGAAACAGGCAATTTCAAACTTTAAATGATTAAAAATCAACTGAGTAGCGAACATGCTCCGAAGTGCGATCTGAATCAACCGAGTCGCGAACAGGCTCCGAAGTGCCGATCTGAATCAACCGATCAACCGAGTCGCGAACAGGCTCCGAAGTGCCGATCTGAATCAACCGATCAACCGAGTCGCGAATATGCTCCGAAGTGCCGATCTGAATCAACCGATCAACCGAGTCGCGAACATGCTTCGAAGTGCCGATCTGAATAAAATATTATTTTGGAATCTGCCATACTTTTTTCAGGATTCTTCGATGTATATATATATTTTTTTTTAAAGAACAGCGTTTATTCCAAATATAAATCTCTTCTAACAATATTAATCTTTGATTTCACTTCTTATCAATTTAACACATCATAAATAACAAATTCTAAAATCTAATAAAGAATGCAATTTCTTATAAAAAAAGAAAGGATAAAAATTAACCGAGTCACGAACATGCTCCGAATTGAAAAAAGAGAAATAATAAGAGTGAAGTTTCCTACAGTTGTGCTGTGTTTGGTCCTCGGCGCGTCTGATGCTCCGCGGCGTGTCTCCGCCCCTCACACGCGCTAAATTAATCATCTTTGCTAATTATTATACATTTACGTCATTGTCAGCTTCAGGTACTTCATTTATTATTGTTCAATGAACTGTTTGAAACAAAAGAGGTTGTATTTCAGTAATAATTCAAAATTATCTAAATAAAATATATAAAATAATTTTCTCTATTTTAATATCCTTTAAAATATAATTTATTTCTGTGATGTGCAGCTGTATTTTCAGCATCATTCCTCCAGTCTTCAGTGTCACATGATCTTTAGAAATCATGAAAATATGATGATTTATTTTTAGAACTATTAATAGTTGTGCTACCAAATATTATTTTGGAATTTGCAATACTTTTTTCAGGATTCTTCGATGTATAATTTTTTTTACGAACAGCGTTTATTTAAAATTATTAAAAATTTACTGACCGCAAACTATTGAACTGTAGTGAATATTGTTAGGAAATATTTATATTTTAAATAAATGCTCTTCTTTTTAACTTTTTATTCATCAAAGAATCCAGAAAAAGTATCACAGATTACAAAATAATAGTTATCAGCAAAACTGTTTATAATTCTAATAATAAATCATTATATTATTCTGATTTCTGAAGATCATGTGACACTGAAGACTGGAGGAATGATGCTGAAAATATAGCTGCACATCACATGAATAAATTACACTTTCATGTATATTAAAATAGAAAAATTTTAATAATATTTCACAATATTACATGTTTTCCATTATTTTTGATCAAATAAATGCTGTCTTGATGAGTAAAATAAATTCCTGTAAAAAACATTAAAAATCATTCTGATCCCAAAATCTGACCGGTAGTGTGTGTATGTGTGTGCGTCTGTGTGTGTGTGTGTGTGTGTGTTTACAGTATATATAAGCCCACTAACAAACTAGGCAAGGCATGTTTATTTATATAGCACATTTCATGCACAATGGTAATTCAAAGTGCTTTACATAAAAGAAAGTAAAATAATCATAAAGAAAAATTATAACAAAAATGAAACAGGCAATTTTCAAACTTTTAAAATGATTAAAAAATCAACTGAGTAGCGAACATGCTCCGAAGTGCCGATCTGAATCAACCGAGTCGCGAACAGGCTCCGAAGTGCCGATCTGAATCAACCGATCAACCGAGTCGCGAACAGGCTCCGAAGTGCCGATCTGAATCAACCGATCAACCGAGTCGCGAATATGCTCCGAAGTGCCGATCTGAATCAACCGATCAACCGAGTCGCGAACATGCTTCGAAGTGCCGATCTGAATAAAATATTATTTTGGAATCTGCCATACTTTTTTCAGGATTCTTCGATGTATATATATATATTTTTTTAAAGAACAGCGTTTATTCCAAATATAAATCTCTTCTAACAATATTAATCTTTGATTTCACTTCTTATCAATTTAACACATCATAAATAACAAATTCTAAAATCTAATAAAGAATGCAATTTCTTATAAAAAAAGAAAGGATAAAAATTAACCGAGTCACGAACATGCTCCGAATTGAAAAAAGAGAAATAATAAGAGTGAAGTTTCCTACAGTTGTGCTGTGTTTGGTCCTCGGCGCGTCTGATGCTCCGCGGCGTGTCTCCGCCCCTCACACGCGCTAAATTAATCATCTTTGCTAATTATTATACATTTACGTCATTGTCAGCTTCAGGTACTTCATTTATTATTGTTCAATGAACTGTTTGAAACAAAAGAGGTTGTATTTCAGTAATAATTCAAAATTATCTAAATAAAATATATAAAATAATTTTCTCTATTTTAATATCCTTTAAAATATAATTTATTTCTGTGATGTGCAGCTGTATTTTCAGCATCATTCCTCCAGTCTTCAGTGTCACATGATCTTTAGAAATCATGAAAATATGATGATTTATTTTTAGAACTATTAATAGTTGTGCTACCAAATATTATTTTGGAATTTGCAATACTTTTTTCAGGATTCTTCGATGTATAATTTTTTTTACGAACAGCGTTTATTTAAAATTATTAAAAATTTACTGACCGCAAACTATTGAACTGTAGTGAATATTGTTAGGAAATATTTATATTTTAAATAAATGCTCTTCTTTTTAACTTTTTATTCATCAAAGAATCCAGAAAAAGTATCACAGATTACAAAATAATAGTTATCAGCAAAACTGTTTATAATTCTAATAATAAATCATTATATTATTCTGATTTCTGAAGATCATGTGACACTGAAGACTGGAGGAATGATGCTGAAAATATAGCTGCACATCACATGAATAAATTACACTTTCATGTATATTAAAATAGAAAAATTTTAATAATATTTCACAATATTACATGTTTTCCATTATTTTTGATCAAATAAATGCTGTCTTGATGAGTAAAATAAATTCCTGTAAAAAACATTAAAAATCATTCTGATCCCAAAATCTGACCGGTAGTGTGTGTATGTGTGTGCGTCTGTGTGTGTGTGTGTGTGTTTACAGTATATATAAGCCCACTAACAAACTAGGCAAGGCATGTTTATTTATATAGCACATTTCATGCACAATGGTAATTCAAAGTGCTTTACATAAAAGAAAGTAAAATAATCATAAAGAAAAATTATAACAAAAATGAAACAGGCAATTTTCAAACTTTTAAAATGATTAAAAAATCAACTGAGTAGCGAACATGCTCCGAAGTGCCGATCTGAATCAACCGAGTCGCGAACAGGCTCCGAAGTGCCGATCTGAATCAACCGATCAACCGAGTCGCGAACAGGCTCCGAAGTGCCGATCTGAATCAACCGATCAACCGAGTCGCGAATATGCTCCGAAGTGCCGATCTGAATCAACCGATCAACCGAGTCGCGAACATGCTTCGAAGTGCCGATCTGAATAAAATATTATTTTGGAATCTGCCATACTTTTTTCAGGATTCTTCGATGTATATATATATATTTTTTTAAAGAACAGCGTTTATTCCAAATATAAATCTCTTCTAACAATATTAATCTTTGATTTCACTTCTTATCAATTTAACACATCATAAATAACAAATTCTAAAATCTAATAAAGAATGCAATTTCTTATAAAAAAAGAAAGGATAAAAATTAACCGAGTCACGAACATGCTCCGAATTGAAAAAAGAGAAATAATAAGAGTGAAGTTTCCTACAGTTGTGCTGTGTTTGGTCCTCGGCGCGTCTGATGCTCCGCGGCGTGTCTCCGCCCCACACACGCGCTAAATTAATCATCTTTGCTAATTATTATACATTTACGTCATTGTCAGCTTCAGGTACTTCATTTATTATTGTTCAATGAACTGTTTGAAACAAAAGAGGTTGTATTTCAGTAATAATTCAAAATTATCTAAATAAAATATATAAAATAATTTTCTCTATTTTAATATCCTTTAAAATATAATTTATTTCTGTGATGTGCAGCTGTATTTTCAGCATCATTCCTCCAGTCTTCAGTGTCACATGATCTTTAGAAATCATGAAAATATGATGATTTATTTTTAGAACTATTAATAGTTGTGCTACCAAATATTATTTTGGAATTTGCAATACTTTTTTCAGGATTCTTCGATGTATAATTTTTTTTACGAACAGCGTTTATTTAAAATTATTAAAAATTTACTGACCGCAAACTATTGAACTGTAGTGAATATTGTTAGGAAATATTTATATTTTAAATAAATGCTCTTCTTTTTAACTTTTTATTCATCAAAGAATCCAGAAAAAGTATCACAGATTACAAAATAATAGTTATCAGCAAAACTGTTTATAATTCTAATAATAAATCATTA
Organism: Carassius auratus; assembly: GCF_003368295.1. Lineage (NCBI taxonomy): Eukaryota > Metazoa > Chordata > Actinopteri > Cypriniformes > Cyprinidae > Carassius > Carassius auratus. The sequence goes on from NW_020529351.1 coordinate 8,961, forward strand.
TATTATTCTGATTTCTGAAGATCATGTGACACTGAAGACTGGAGGAATGATGCTGAAAATATAGCTGCACATCACATGAATAAATTACACTTTCATGTATATTAAAATAGAAAAATTTTAATAATATTTCACAATATTACATGTTTTCCATTATTTTTGATCAAATAAATGCTGTCTTGATGAGTAAAATAAATTCCTGTAAAAAACATTAAAAATCATTCTGATCCCAAAATCTGACCGGTAGTGTGTGTATGTGTGTGCGTCTGTGTGTGTGTGTGTGTGTGTGTTTACAGTATATATAAGCCCACTAACAAACTAGGCAAGGCATGTTTATTTATATAGCACATTTCATGCACAATGGTAATTCAAAGTGCTTTACATAAAAGAAAGTAAAATAATCATAAAGAAAAATTATAACAAAAATGAAACAGGCAATTTTCAAACTTTTAAAATGATTAAAAAATCAACTGAGTAGCGAACATGCTCCGAAGTGCCGATCTGAATCAACCGAGTCGCGAACAGGCTCCGAAGTGCCGATCTGAATCAACCGATCAACCGAGTCGCGAACAGGCTCCGAAGTGCCGATCTGAATCAACCGATCAACCGAGTCGCGAATATGCTCCGAAGTGCCGATCTGAATCAACCGATCAACCGAGTCGCGAACATGCTTCGAAGTGCCGATCTGAATAAAATATTATTTTGGAATCTGCCATACTTTTTTCAGGATTCTTCGATGTATATATATATATTTTTTTAAAGAACAGCGTTTATTCCAAATATAAATCTCTTCTAACAATATTAATCTTTGATTTCACTTCTTATCAATTTAACACATCATAAATAACAAATTCTAAAATCTAATAAAGAATGCAATTTCTTATAAAAAAAGAAAGGATAAAAATTAACCGAGTCACGAACATGCTCCGAATTGAAAAAAGAGAAATAATAAGAGTGAAGTTTCCTACAGTTGTGCTGTGTTTGGTCCTCGGCGCGTCTGATGCTCCGCGGCGTGTCTCCGCCCCTCACACGCGCTAAATTAATCATCTTTGCTAATTATTATACATTTACGTCATTGTCAGCTTCAGGTACTTCATTTATTATTGTTCAATGAACTGTTTGAAACAAAAGAGGTTGTATTTCAGTAATAATTCAAAATTATCTAAATAAAATATATAAAATAATTTTCTCTATTTTAATATCCTTTAAAATATAATTTATTTCTGTGATGTGCAGCTGTATTTTCAGCATCATTCCTCCAGTCTTCAGTGTCACATGATCTTTAGAAATCATGAAAATATGATGATTTATTTTTAGAACTATTAATAGTTGTGCTACCAAATATTATTTTGGAATTTGCAATACTTTTTTCAGGATTCTTCGATGTATAATTTTTTTTACGAACAGCGTTTATTTAAAATTATTAAAAATTTACTGACCGCAAACTATTGAACTGTAGTGAATATTGTTAGGAAATATTTATATTTTAAATAAATGCTCTTCTTTTTAACTTTTTATTCATCAAAGAATCCAGAAAAAGTATCACAGATTACAAAATAATAGTTATCAGCAAAACTGTTTATAATTCTAATAATAAATCATTATATTATTCTGATTTCTGAAGATCATGTGACACTGAAGACTGGAGGAATGATGCTGAAAATATAGCTGCACATCACATGAATAAATTACACTTTCATGTATATTAAAATAGAAAAATTTTAATAATATTTCACAATATTACATGTTTTCCATTATTTTTGATCAAATAAATGCTGTCTTGATGAGTAAAATAAATTCCTGTAAAAAACATTAAAAATCATTCTGACCCCAAAATCTGACCGGTAGTGTGTGTATGTGTGTGCGTCTGTCTGTGTGTGTGTGTGTGTTTACAGTATATATAAGCCCACTATCAAACTAGGCAAGGCATGTTTATTCATATAGCACATTTCATGCACAATGGTAATTCAAAGTGCTTTACATAAAAGAAAGTAAAATAATCATAAAGAAAAATTATAACAAAAATGAAACAGGCAATTTTTCAAACTTTTAAAATGATTAAAAAATCAACTGAGTAGCGAACATGCTCCGAAGTGCCGATCTGAATCAACCGAGTCGCGAACAGGCTCCGAAGTGCCGATCTGAATCAACCGATCAACCGAGTCGCGAACATGCTTCGAAGTGCCGATCTGAATAAAATATTATTTTGGAATCTGCCATACTTTTTTCAGGATTCTTCGATGTATATATATATATTTTTTTTAAAGAACAGCGTTTATTCCAAATATAAATCTCTTCTAACAATATTAATCTTTGATTTCACTTCTTATCAATTTAACACATCATAAATAACAAATTCTAAAATCTAATAAAGAATGCAATTTCTTATAAAAAAAGAAAGGATAAAAATTAACCGAGTCACGAACATGCTCCGAATTGAAAAAAGAGAAATAATAAGAGTGAAGTTTCCTACAGTTGTGCTGTGTTTGGTCCTCGGCGCGTCTGATGCTCCGCGGCGTGTCTCCGCCCCTCACACGCGCTAAATTAATCATCTTTGCTAATTATTATACATTTACGTCATTGTCAGCTTCAGGTACTTCATTTATTATTGTTCAATGAACTGTTTGAAACAAAAGAGGTTGTATTTCAGTAATAATTCAAAATTATCTAAATAAAATATATAAAATAATTTTCTCTATTTTAATATCCTTTAAAATATAATTTATTTCTGTGATGTGCAGCTGTATTTTCAGCATCATTCCTCCAGTCTTCAGTGTCACATGATCTTTAGAAATCATGAAAATATGATGATTTATTTTTAGAACTATTAATAGTTTTGCTACCAAATATTATTTTGGAATCTGCAATACTTTTTTCAGGATTCTTCGATGTATAATTTTTTTTACGAACAGCGTTTATTTAAAATTATTAAAAATTTACTGACCGCAAACTATTGAACTGTAGTGAATATTGTTAGGAAATATTTATATTTTAAATAAATGCTCTTCTTTTTAACTTTTTATTCATCAAAGAATCCAGAAAAAGTATCACAGATTACAAAATAATAGTTATCAGCAAAACTGTTTATAATTCTAATAATAAATCATTATATTATTCTGATTTCTGAAGATCATGTGACACTGAAGACTGGAGGAATGATGCTGAAAATATAGCTGCACATCACATGAATAAATTACACTTTCATGTATATTAAAATAGAAAAATTGTAATAATATTTCACAATATTACATGTTTTCCATTATTTTTGATCAAATAAATGCTGTCTTGATGAGTAAAATAAATTCCTGTAAAAAACATTAAAAATCATTCTGATCCCAAAATCTGACCGGTAGTGTGTGTATGTGTGTGCGTCTGTGTGTGTGTGTGTGTTTACAGTATATATAAGCCCACTAACAAACTAGGCAAGGCATGTTTATTTATATAGCACATTTCATGCACAATGGTAATTCAAAGTGCTTTACATAAAAGAAAGTAAAATAATCATAAAGAAAAATTATAACAAAAATGAAACAGGCAATTTTCAAACTTTTAAAATGATTAAAAAATCAACTGAGTAGCGAACATGCTCCGAAGTGCCGATCTGAATCAACCGAGTCGCGAACAGGCTCCGAAGTGCCGATCTGAATCAACCGATCAACCGAGTCGCGAACAGGCTCCGAAGTGCCGATCTGATCTGAATCAACCGATCAACCGAGTCGCGAACAGGCTCCGAAGTGCCGATCTGAATCAACCGATCAACCGAGTCGCGAATATGCTCCGAAGTGCCGATCTGAATCAACCGATCAACCGAGTCGCGAACATGCTTCGAAGTGCCGATCTGAATAAAATATTATTTTGGAATCTGCCATACTTTTTTCAGGATTCTTCGATGTATATATATATTTTTTTTAAAGAACAGCGTTTATTCCAAATATAAATCTCTTCTAACAATATTAATCTTTGATTTCACTTCTTATCAATTTAACACATCATAAATAACAAATTCTAAAATCTAATAAAGAATGCAATTTCTTATAAAAAAAGAAAGGATAAAAATTAACCGAGTCACGAACATGCTCCGAATTGAAAAAAGAGAAATAATAAGAGTGAAGTTTCCTACAGTTGTGCTGTGTTTGGTCCTCGGCGCGTCTGATGCTCCGCGGCGTGTCTCCGCCCTCACACACGCGCTAAATTAATCATCTTTGCTAATTATTATACATTTACGTCATTGTCAGCTTCAGGTACTTCATTTATTATTGTTCAATGAACTGTTTGAAACAAAAGAGGTTGTATTTCAGTAATAATTCAAAATTATCTAAATAAAATATATAAAATAATTTTCTCTATTTTAATATCCTTTAAAATATAATTTATTTCTGTGATGTGCAGCTGTATTTTCAGCATCATTCCTCCAGTCTTCAGTGTCACATGATCTTTAGAAATCATGAAAATATGATGATTTATTTTTAGAACTATTAATAGTTTTGCTACCAAATATTATTTTGGAATCTGCAATACTTTTTTCAGGATTCTTCGATGTATAATTTTTTTTACGAACAGCGTTTATTTAAAATTATTAAAAATTTACTGACCGCAAACTATTGAACTGTAGTGAATATTGTTAGGAAATATTTATATTTTAAATAAATGCTCTTCTTTTTAACTTTTTATTCATCAAAGAATCCAGAAAAAGTATCACAGATTACAAAATAATAGTTATCAGCAAAACTGTTTATAATTCTAATAATAAATCATTATATTATTCTGATTTCTGAAGATCATGTGACACTGAAGACTGGAGGAATGATGCTGAAAATATAGCTGCACATCACATGAATAAATTACACTTTCATGTATATTAAAATAGAAAAATTTTAATAATATTTCACAATATTACATGTTTTCCATTATTTTTGATCAAATAAATGCTGTCTTGATGAGTAAAATAAATTCCTGTAAAAAACATTAAAAATCATTCTGATCCCAAAATCTGACCGGTAGTGTGTGTATGTGTGTGCGTCTGTGTGTGTGTGTGTGTGTGTGTTTACAGTATATATAAGCCCACTAACAAACTAGGCAAGGCATGTTTATTTATATAGCACATTTCATGCACAATGGTAATTCAAAGTGCTTTACATAAAAGAAAGTAAAATAATCATAAAGAAAAATTATAACAAAAATGAAACAGGCAATTTTCAAACTTTTAAAATGATTAAAAAATCAACTGAGTAGCGAACATGCTCCGAAGTGCCGATCTGAATCAACCGAGTCGCGAACAGGCTCCGAAGTGCCGATCTGAATCAACCGATCAACCGAGTCGCGAACAGGCTCCGAAGTGCCGATCTGAATCAACCGATCAACCGAGTCGCGAATATGCTCCGAAGTGCCGATCTGAATCAACCGATCAACCGAGTCGCGAACATGCTTCGAAGTGCCGATCTGAATAAAATATTATTTTGGAATCTGCCATACTTTTTTCAGGATTCTTCGATGTATATATATATTTTTTTTAAAGAACAGCGTTTATTCCAAATATAAATCTCTTCTAACAATATTAATCTTTGATTTCACTTCTTATCAATTTAACACATCATAAATAACAAATTCTAAAATCTAATAAAGAATGCAATTTCTTATAAAAAAAGAAAGGATAAAAATTAACCGAGTCACGAACATGCTCCGAATTGAAAAAAGAGAAATAATAAGAGTGAAGTTTCCTACAGTTGTGCTGTGTTTGGTCCTCGGCGCGTCTGATGCTCCGCGGCGTGTCTCCGCCCCTCACACGCGCTAAATTAATCATCTTTGCTAATTATTATACATTTACGTCATTGTCAGCTTCAGGTACTTCATTTATTATTGTTCAATGAACTGTTTGAAACAAAAGAGGTTGTATTTCAGTAATAATTCAAAATTATCTAAATAAAATATATAAAATAATTTTCTCTATTTTAATATCCTTTAAAATATAATTTATTTCTGTGATGTGCAGCTGTATTTTCAGCATCATTCCTCCAGTCTTCAGTGTCACATGATCTTTAGAAATCATGAAAATATGATGATTTATTTTTAGAACTATTAATAGTTGTGCTACCAAATATTATTTTGGAATTTGCAATACTTTTTTCAGGATTCTTCGATGTATAATTTTTTTTACGAACAGCGTTTATTTAAAATTATTAAAAATTTACTGACCGCAAACTATTGAACTGTAGTGAATATTGTTAGGAAATATTTATATTTTAAATAAATGCTCTTCTTTTTAACTTTTTATTCATCAAAGAATCCAGAAAAAGTATCACAGATTACAAAATAATAGTTATCAGCAAAACTGTTTATAATTCTAATAATAAATCATTATATTATTCTGATTTCTGAAGATCATGTGACACTGAAGACTGGAGGAATGATGCTGAAAATATAGCTGCACATCACATGAATAAATTACACTTTCATGTATATTAAAATAGAAAAATTTTAATAATATTTCACAATATTACATGTTTTCCATTATTTTTGATCAAATAAATGCTGTCTTGATGAGTAAAATAAATTCCTGTAAAAAACATTAAAAATCATTCTGATCCCAAAATCTGACCGGTAGTGTGTGTATGTGTGTGCGTCTGTGTGTGTGTGTGTGTGTGTGTTTACAGTATATATAAGCCCACTAACAAACTAGGCAAGGCATGTTTATTTATATAGCACATTTCATGCACAATGGTAATTCAAAGTGCTTTACATAAAAGAAAGTAAAATAATCATAAAGAAAAATTATAACAAAAATGAAACAGGCAATTTTCAAACTTTTAAAATGATTAAAAAATCAACTGAGTAGCGAACATGCTCCGAAGTGCCGATCTGAATCAACCGAGTCGCGAACAGGCTCCGAAGTGCCGATCTGAATCAACCGATCAACCGAGTCGCGAACAGGCTCCGAAGTGCCGATCTGAATCAACCGATCAACCGAGTCGCGAATATGCTCCGAAGTGCCGATCTGAATCAACCGATCAACCGAGTCGCGAACATGCTTCGAAGTGCCGATCTGAATAAAATATTATTTTGGAATCTGCCATACTTTTTTCAGGATTCTTCGATGTATATATATATTTTTTTTAAAGAACAGCGTTTATTCCAAATATAAATCTCTTCTAACAATATTAATCTTTGATTTCACTTCTTATCAATTTAACACATCATAAATAACAAATTCTAAAATCTAATAAAGAATGCAATTTCTTATAAAAAAAGAAAGGATAAAAATTAACCGAGTCACGAACATGCTCCGAATTGAAAAAAGAGAAATAATAAGAGTGAAGTTTCCTACAGTTGTGCTGTGTTTGGTCCTCGGCGCGTCTGATGCTCCGCGGCGTGTCTCCGCCCCACACACGCGCTAAATTAATCATCTTTGCTAATTATTATACATTTACGTCATTGTCAGCTTCAGGTACTTCATTTATTATTGTTCAATGAACTGTTTGAAACAAAAGAGGTTGTATTTCAGTAATAATTCAAAATTATCTAAATAAAATATATAAAATAATTTTCTCTATTTTAATATCCTTTAAAATATAATTTATTTCTGTGATGTGCAGCTGTATTTTCAGCATCATTCCTCCAGTCTTCAGTGTCACATGATCTTTAGAAATCATGAAAATATGATGATTTATTTTTAGAACTATTAATAGTTGTGCTACCAAATATTATTTTGGAATTTGCAATACTTTTTTCAGGATTCTTCGATGTATAATTTTTTTTACGAACAGCGTTTATTTAAAATTATTAAAAATTTACTGACCGCAAACTATTGAACTGTAGTGAATATTGTTAGGAAATATTTATATTTTAAATAAATGCTCTTCTTTTTAACTTTTTATTCATCAAAGAATCCAGAAAAAGTATCACAGATTACAAAATAATAGTTATCAGCAAAACTGTTTATAATTCTAATAATAAATCATTATATTATTCTGATTTCTGAAGATCATGTGACACTGAAGACTGGAGGAATGATGCTGAAAATATAGCTGCACATCACATGAATAAATTACACTTTCATGTATATTAAAATAGAAAAATTTTAATAATATTTCACAATATTACATGTTTTCCATTATTTTTGATCAAATAAATGCTGTCTTGATGAGTAAAATAAATTCCTGTAAAAAACATTAAAAATCATTCTGATCCCAAAATCTGACCGGTAGTGTGTGTATGTGTGTGCGTCTGTGTGTGTGTGTGTGTGTGTTTACAGTATATATAAGCCCACTAACAAACTAGGCAAGGCATGTTTATTTATATAGCACATTTCATGCACAATGGTAATTCAAAGTGCTTTACATAAAAGAAAGTAAAATAATCATAAAGAAAAATTATAACAAAAATGAAACAGGCAATTTTCAAACTTTTAAAATGATTAAAAAATCAACTGAGTAGCGAACATGCTCCGAAGTGCCGATCTGAATCAACCGAGTCGCGAACAGGCTCCGAAGTGCCGATCTGAATCAACCGATCAACCGAGTCGCGAATATGCTCCGAAGTGCCGATCTGAATCAACCGATCAACCGAGTCGCGAACATGCTTCGAAGTGCCGATCTGAATAAAATATTATTTTGGAATCTGCCATACTTTTTTCAGGATTCTTCGATGTATATATATATATTTTTTTAAAGAACAGCGTTTATTCCAAATATAAATCTCTTCTAACAATATTAATCTTTGATTTCACTTCTTATCAATTTAACACATCATAAATAACAAATTCTAAAATCTAATAAAGAATGCAATTTCTTATAAAAAAAGAAAGGATAAAAATTAACCGAGTCACGAACATGCTCCGAATTGAAAAAAGAGAAATAATAAGAGTGAAGTTTCCTACAGTTGTGCTGTGTTTGGTCCTCGGCGCGTCTGATGCTCCGCGGCGTGTCTCCGCCCCTCACACGCGCTAAATTAATCATCTTTGCTAATTATTATACATTTACGTCATTGTCAGCTTCAGGTACTTCATTTATTATTGTTCAATGAACTGTTTGAAACAAAAGAGGTTGTATTTCAGTAATAATTCAAAATTATCTAAATAAAATATATAAAATAATTTTCTCTATTTTAATATCCTTTAAAATATAATTTATTTCTGTGATGTGCAGCTGTATTTTCAGCATCATTCCTCCAGTCTTCAGTGTCACATGATCTTTAGAAATCATGAAAATATGATGATTTATTTTTAGAACTATTAATAGTTGTGCTACCAAATATTATTTTGGAATTTGCAATACTTTTTTCAGGATTCTTCGATGTATAATTTTTTTTACGAACAGCGTTTATTTAAAATTATTAAAAATTTACTGACCGCAAACTATTGAACTGTAGTGAATATTGTTAGGAAATATTTATATTTTAAATAAATGCTCTTCTTTTTAACTTTTTATTCATCAAAGAATCCAGAAAAAGTATCACAGATTACAAAATAATAGTTATCAGCAAAACTGTTTATAATTCTAATAATAAATCATTATATTATTCTGATTTCTGAAGATCATGTGACACTGAAGACTGGAGGAATGATGCTGAAAATATAGCTGCACATCACATGAATAAATTACACTTTCATGTATATTAAAATAGAAAAATTTTAATAATATTTCACAATATTACATGTTTTCCATTATTTTTGATCAAATAAATGCTGTCTTGATGAGTAAAATAAATTCCTGTAAAAAACATTAAAAATCATTCTGATCCCAAAATCTGACCGGTAGTGTGTGTATGTGTGTGCGTCTGTGTGTGTGTGTGTGTGTGTGTTTACAGTATATATAAGCCCACTAACAAACTAGGCAAGGCATGTTTATTTATATAGCACATTTCATGCACAATGGTAATTCAAAGTGCTTTACATAAAGAAAGTAAAATAATCATAAAGAAAAATTATAACAAAAATGAAACAGGCAATTTTCAAACTTTTAAAATGATTAAAAAATCAACTGAGTAGCGAACATGCTCCGAAGTGCCGATCTGAATCAACCGAGTCGCGAACAGGCTCCGAAGTGCCGATCTGAATCAACGATCAACCGAGTCGCGAACAGGCTCCGAAGTGCCGATCTGAATCAACCGATCAACCGAGTCGCGAATATGCTCCGAAGTGCCGATCTGAATCAACCGATCAACCGAGTCGCGAACATGCTTCGAAGTGCCGATCTGAATAAAATATTATTTTGGAATCTGCCATACTTTTTTCAGGATTCTTCGATGTATATATATATTTTTTTTAAAGAACAGCGTTTATTCCAAATATAAATCTCTTCTAACAATATTAATCTTTGATTTCACTTCTTATCAATTTAACACATCATAAATAACAAATTCTAAAATCTAATAAAGAATGCAATTTCTTATAAAAAAAGAAAGGATAAAAATTAACCGAGTCACGAACATGCTCCGAATTGAAAAAAGAGAAATAATAAGAGTGAAGTTTCCTACAGTTGTGCTGTGTTTGGTCCTCGGCGCGTCTGATGCTCCGCGGCGTGTCTCCGCCCCACACACGCGCTAAATTAATCATCTTTGCTAATTATTATACATTTACGTCATTGTCAGCTTCAGGTACTTCATTTATTATTGTTCAATGAACTGTTTGAAACAAAAGAGGTTGTATTTCAGTAATAATTCAAAATTATCTAAATAAAATATATAAAATAATTTTCTCTATTTTAATATCCTTTAAAATATAATTTATTTCTGTGATGTGCAGCTGTATTTTCAGCATCATTCCTCCAGTCTTCAGTGTCACATGATCTTTAGAAATCATGAAAATATGATGATTTATTTTTAGAACTATTAATAGTTGTGCTACCAAATATTATTTTGGAATTTGCAATACTTTTTTCAGGATTCTTCGATGTATAATTTTTTTTACGAACAGCGTTTATTTAAAATTATTAAAAATTTACTGACCGCAAACTATTGAACTGTAGTGAATATTGTTAGGAAATATTTATATTTTAAATAAATGCTCTTCTTTTTAACTTTTTATTCATCAAAGAATCCAGAAAAAGTATCACAGATTACAAAATAATAGTTATCAGCAAAACTGTTTATAATTCTAATAATAAATCATTATATTATTCTGATTTCTGAAGATCATGTGACACTGAAGACTGGAGGAATGATGCTGAAAATATAGCTGCACATCACATGAATAAATTACACTTTCATGTATATTAAAATAGAAAAATTTTAATAATATTTCACAATATTACATGTTTTCCATTATTTTTGATCAAATAAATGCTGTCTTGATGAGTAAAATAAATTCCTGTAAAAAACATTAAAAATCATTCTGATCCCAAAATCTGACCGGTAGTGTGTGTATGTGTGTGCGTCTGTCTGTGTGTGTGTGTGTGTGTGTTTACAGTATATATAAGCCCACTAACAAACTAGGCAAGGCATGTTTATTTATATAGCACATTTCATGCACAATGGTAATTCAAAGTGCTTTACATAAAAGAAAGTAAAATAATCATAAAGAAAAATTATAACAAAAATGAAACAGGCAATTTTCAAACTTTTAAAATGATTAAAAAATCAACTGAGTAGCGAACATGCTCCGAAGTGCCGATCTGAATCAACCGAAGTCGCGAACAGGCTCCGAAGTGCCGATCTGAATCAACCGATCAACCGAGTCGCGAACAGGCTCCGAAGTGCCGATCTGAATCAACCGATCAACCGAGTCGCGAATATGCTCCGAAGTGCCGATCTGAATCAACCGATCAACCGAGTCGCGAACATGCTTCGAAGTGCCGATCTGAATAAAATATTATTTTGGAATCTGTCATACTTTTTTCAGGATTCTTCGATGTATATATATATTTTTTTTTAAAGAACAGCGTTTATTCCAAATATAAATCTCTTCTAACAATATTAATCTTTGATTTCACTTCTTATCAATTTAACACATCATAAATAACAAATTCTAAAATCTAATAAAGAATGTAATTTCTTATAAAAAAAGAAAGGATAAAAATTAACCGAGTCACGAACATGCTCCGAATTGAAAAAAGAGAAATAATAAGAGTGAAGTTTCCTACAGTTGTGCTGTGTTTGGTCCTCGGCGCGTCTGATGCTCCGCGGCGTGTCTCCGCCCCTCACACGCGCAAAATTAATCATCTTTGCTAATTATTATACATTTACGTCATTGTCAGCTTCAGGTACTTCATTTATTATTGTTCAATGAACTGTTTGAAACAAAAGAGGTTGTATTTCAGTAATATTTCAAAATTATCTAAAAAATATATAAAATAATTTTCTCTATTTTAATATCCTTTAAAATATAATTTATTTCTGTGATGTGCAGCTGTATTTTCAGCATCATTCCTCCAGTCTTCAGTGTCACATGATCTTTAGAAATCATGAAAATATGATGATTTATTTTTAGAACTATTAATAGTTGTGCTACCAAATATTATTTTGGAATTTGCAATACTTTTTTCAGGATTCTTCGATGTATAATTTTTTTTACGAACAGCGTTTATTTAAAATTATTAAAAATTTACTGACCGCAAACTATTGAACTGTAGTGAATATTGTTAGGAAATATTTATATTTTAAATAAATGCTCTTCTTTTTAACTTTTTATTCATCAAAGAATCCAGAAAAAGTATCACAGATTACAAAATAATAGTTATCAGCAAAACTGTTTATAATTCTAATAATAAATCATTATATTATTCTGATTTCTGAAGATCATGTGACACTGAAGACTGGAGGAATGATGCTGAAAATATAGCTGCACATCACATGAATAAATTACACTTTCATGTATATTAAAATAGAAAAATTTTAATAATATTTCACAATATTACATGTTTTCCATTATTTTTGATCAAATAAATGCTGTCTTGATGAGTAAAATAAATTCCTGTAAAAAACATTAAAAATCATTCTGATCCCAAAATCTGACCGGTAGTGTGTGTATGTGTGTGCGTCTGTGTGTGTGTGTGTGTTTACAGTATATATAAGCCCACTAACAAACTAGGCAAGGCATGTTTATTTATATAGCACATTTCATGCACAATGGTAATTCAAAGTGCTTTACATAAAAGAAAGTAAAATAATCATAAAGAAAAATTATAACAAAAATGAAACAGGCAATTTTCAAACTTTTAAAATGATTAAAAAATCAACTGAGTAGCGAACATGCTCCGAAGTGCCGATCTGAATCAACCGAGTCGCGAACAGGCTCCGAAGTGCCGATCTGAATCAACCGATCAACCGAGTCGCGAACAGGCTCCGAAGTGCCGATCTGAATCAACCGATCAACCGAGTCGCGAATATGCTCCGAAGTGCCGATCTGAATCAACCGAGTCGCGAACAGGCTCCGAAGTGCCGATCTGAATCAACCGATCAACCGAGTCGCGAACAGGCTCCGAAGTGCCGATCTGAATCAACCGATCAACCGAGTCGCGAACATGCTCCAAAGAGCCGATCTGAATCAACTGATCAACTGAGTCGCGAACATGCTCCGAAGTGCCGATCTGAATCAACAGAGTCACGAACATGCTCCGAAGTGCCGATCTGAATCAAATGTTATTTTGGAATCTACGATACTTTTTTCAGGATTCTTCCATGTATAATTTTTTTTAAAGAACAGCGTTTATTCCAAATATAAATCTCTTCTAATAATATTAATCTTTGATTTCACTTCTTATCAATTTAACACATCCTGAAATAAAAGATTCTAAAATCTAATAAAGAATACAATTTCTTATAAAAAAAAGAAAGGATAAAGACTTACCGAGTCGCGAATATGCTCGGAATTGCCGATCTGAATCAACCGAGGTGGAACAGGCTCCGAAGTGCCGATCTGAATAAACCTATCAACCTAGTCACAAACATGCTCCGAATTCCCGATCTGAATCAACTGAGTCGCGAACAGGCTCCGAAGTCCCGATCTGAAAACTTTACCAAAGAATGTAAAAAATAACTATATTTCTCTATTAAATCTACAACTCTATGAAAGACTCAGATCACGTATCTAAAAATAAATCGCTATAATAAAAGAGAAATAATAAGAGGAGTTAAGTTTCATACCGTTCTGCTGTGTTTGGTCCTCAGAGCGTCTGACGCTCCGCGGCGCGTCTCCGCCCCTCACATGCGCCTTTACAGCGCTAAATTAATCATCTTTGCTAATTATTATACATTTACATCATTGTCAGCTTCAGGTACCTCATTTATTATTGATCAATGAACTGTTTGAAACAAAAAAAGGTTGTATTTCAGTAATAATTCAAAATTATCAAAATAAATATATAAAATAATGGTTTCTATTTTAATAGCCTTTAAAATATAATTTATTTCTGTGATGTGCAGCTGTATTTTCAGCATCATTCCTCCAGTCTTCAGTGTCACATGATCTTTAGAAATCATGAAAATATGATGATTTATTCTTAGAACTATTAATAGTTGTACTACCAAATATTATTTTGGAATCTGCGTTACTTTTGTCAGGATTCTTCGATGTATATTTTTTTTTAAGAACAGCGTTTATTTAAAATTATTAAAAATTTACTGACCCCAAACTATTGAACTATAGTGAATATTGTTAGGAAATATATTTTAAATAAATGCCCTTCTTTTTAACTGTTTATTCATCAAAAATTCCTGAAAAAAGTATCACAGATTCCCAAATAATATTTATCAGCAAAACTGTTGATAATTCTAATAATAAATCATTATATTATTCCGATTTCTGAAGATCATGTGACACTGAAGACTGGAGGAATGATGCTGAAAATATAGCTGCACACCACATGAATAAATTACACTTTCATGTATATTAAAATAGAAAAATGTTAATAATATTACACAATATGACATGTTTTCCAGTATTTTTGATCAAATAAATGCTGTCTTGTTGAGTAAATAAATTCCTGTAAAAAACATTAAAAATAATTCTGATCCCAAACGCTGACTGGTAGTGTGTGTGTGTGTGTGTATGAGCCCACTAACATACTAGGCAAGGCAAGTTTATTTATATAGCAAATTTCATGCACAATGGTAATTCAGAGTGTTTTACTTAAAAAAAGTAAAATAATCATAAAGAAAAATTATAACAAAATAAAATAAGCAATTTTCAAACTTTTAAAATGATTTAAAAAAATCAACAGAGTAGCGAACATGCTCCGAAGTGCCGATCTGAATCAACCGAGTCGCGAACATGCTCCGAAGTGCCGATCTGAATCAACCGAGTCGCGAACATGCTCCGAAGTGCCGATCTGAATCAACCGATCAACCGAGTCGCAAACATGCTCCGAAGTGCCGATCTGAATCAACCGAGTAGCGAACATGCTATGAAGTGCCGATCTGAATCAACCGATCAACCGAGTCGCGAACAGGCTCCGAAGTGCCGATCTGAATCAACCGATCAACCGAGTCGCGAACATGCTCCAAAGAGCCGATCTGAATCAACTGATCAACTGAGTCGCGAACATGCTCCGAAGTGCCGATCTGAATCAACAGAGTCACGAACATACTCCGAAGTGCCGATCTGAATCAAATGTTATTTTGGAATCTACGATACTTTTTTCAGGATTCTTCCATGTATAATTTTTTTAAAGAACAGCGTTTATTCCAAATATAAATCTCTTCTAATAATATTAATCTTTGATTTCACTTCTTATCAATTTAACACATCCTGAATAAAAGATTCTAAAATCTAATAAAGAATACAATTTCTTATAAAAAAAAGAAAGGATAAAGATTTACCGAGTCGCGAATATGCTTGGAATTGCCGATCTGAATCAACCGAGGTGGAACAGGCTCCGAAGTGCCGATCTGAATAAACCTATCAACCTAGTCGCAAACATGCTCCGAATTGCCGATCTGAATCAACTGAGTCGCGAACAGGCTCCGAAGTCCCGATCTGAAAACTTTACCAAAGAATGTAAAAAATAACTATATTTTTCTATTAAATCTACAACTCTATGAAAGACTCAGATCACGTATCTAAAATAAATCGCTATAATAAAAGAGAAATAATAAGAGGAGTTAAGTTTCATACCGTTCTGCTGTGTTTGGTCCTCAGCGCGTCTGACGCTCTGCAGCGCATCTCCACCCCTCACACGCGCCTTTACAGCGCTAAATTTATCATCTTTGCTAATTATTATACATTTACATCATTGTCAGCTTCAGGTACTTCATTTATTATTGATCAATGAACTGTTTGAAACAAAAAAAGGTTGTATTTCAGTAATAATTCAAAATTATCAAAATAAAATATATAAAATAATGGTTTCTATTTTAATATCCTTTAAAATATAATTTATTTCTGTGATGTGCAGCTGTATTTTCAGCATCATTCCTCCAGTCTTCAGTGTCACATGATCTTTAGAAATCATGAAAATATGATGATTTATTCTTAGAACTATTAATAGTTGTGCTACCAAATATTATTTTGGAATCTGCGATACTTTTTACAGGATTCTTCGATGGATAATTTTTTTAAGAACAGCGTTTATTTAAAATTACTTAAAATTTACTGACCCCAAACTATTGAACTATAGTGAATATTGTTTGGAAATATTAATATTTTAAATAAATGCCCTTCTTTTTAACTTTTTATTCATCAAAGAATTCTGAAAAAAGTATCACAGATTCCCAAATAATATTTATCAGCAAAACTGTTGATAATTCTAATAATAAATCATTATATTATTCCGATTTCTGAAGATCATGTGACACTGAAGACTGGAGGAATGATGCTGAAAATATAGCTGCACACCACATCAATAAATTACACTTTCATGTATATTAAAATAGAAAAATGTTAATAATATTACATAATATGACATGTTTTCCAGTATTTTTGATCAAATAAATGCTGTCTTGTTGAGTAAAATAAATTCCTGTAAAAAACATTAAAAATAATTCTGATCCCAAACGCTGACTGGTAGTGTGTGTGTGTGTGTGTGTATGAGCCCACTAACATACTAGGCAAGGCAAGTTTATTTATATAGCAAATTTCATGCACAATGGTAATTCAGAGTGTTTTACTTAAAAAAAGTAAAATAATCATAAAGAAAAATTATAACAAAAATAAAATAAGCAATTTTCAAACTTTTAAAATGATTTAAAAAATCAACAGAGTAGCGAACATGCTCCGAAGTGCCGATCTGAATCAACCGAGTCGCGAACATGCTCCGAAGTGCCGATCTGAATCAACCGAGTCGCGAACATGCTCCGAAGTGCCGATCTGAATCAACCGATCAACCGAGTCGCAAACATGCTCCGAAGTGCCGATCTGAATCAACCGAGTAGCGAACATGCTATGAAGTGCCGATCTGAATCAACCGATCAACCAAGTCGCGAACATGCCCCGAAGTGCCGATCTGAATCAACCGATCAACCAAGTCGCGAACATGCCCCGAAGTGCCGATCTGAATCAACCGATCAACCGAGTCGCGAACATGCTCCAAAGTGCCGATCTGAATCAAATGTTATTTTGGAATCTACGATACTTTTTTCAGGATTCTTCCATGTATAATTTTTTTAAAGAACAGTGTTTATTCCAAATATAAATCTCTTCTAATAATATTAATCTTTGATTTCACTTCTTATCAATTTAACACATCCCAAATAAAAGATTCTAAAATCTAATAAAGAATACAATTTCTTATAAAAAAAAGAAAGGATAAAGACTTACCGAGTCGCGAATATGCTCGGAATTGCCGATCTGAATCAACGAGGTGGAACAGGCTCCGAAGTGCCGATCTGAATAAACCTATCAACCTAGTCACAAACATGCTCCGAATTCCCGATCTGAATCAACTGAGTCGCGAACAGGCTCCGAAGTCCCGATCTGAAAACTTTACCAAAGAATGTAAAAAATAACTATATATCTCTATTAAATCTACAACTCTATGAAAGACTCAGATCACGTATCTAAAATAAATCGCTATAATAAAAGAGAAATAATAAGAGGAGTTAAGTTTTCATACCGTTCTGCTGTGTTTTGGTCCTCAGAGCGTCTGACGCTCCGCGGCGCGTCTCCGCCCCTCACATGCGCCTTTACAGCGCTAAATTAATCATCTTTGCTAATTATTATACATTTACATCATTGTCAGCTTTCAGGTACCTCATTTATTATTGATCAATGATCTGTTTGAAACATAAAAAAGGTTGTATTTCAGTAATAATTCAAAATTATCAAAATAAAATATATAAAATAATGGTTTCTATTTTAATAGCCTTTAAAATATAATTTATTTCTGTGATGTGCAGCTGTATTTTCAGCATCATTCCTCCAGTCTTCAGTGTCACATGATCTTTAGAAATCATGAAAAATATGATGATTTATTCTTAGAACTATTAATAGTTGTACTACCAAATATTATTTTGGAATCTGCGTTACTTTTGTAGGATTCTTCGATGTATATTTTTTTTTTCAAGAACAGCGTTTATTTAAAATTATTAAAAATTTACTGAACCCAAACAATTGAACTATAGTGAATATTGTTAGGAAATATATATTTAAATAAATGCCCTTCTTTTTAACTGTTTATTCATCAAATAATCCTGAAAAAAGTATCACAGATTCCCAAATAATATTTATCAGCAAAACTGTTGATAATTCTAATAATAAATCATCATTATATTATTCTGATTTCTGAAGATCATGTGACACTGAAGACTGGAGGAATGATGCTGAAAATATAGCTGCACACCACATGAATAAATTACACTTTCATGTATATTAAAATAGAAAAATGTTAATAATATTACACAATATTACATGTTTTCCAGTATTTTTGATCAAATAAATGCTGTCTTGTTGAGTAAAATAAATTCCTGTAAAAAACATTAAAAATAATTCTGATCCCAACTCTGACCGTAGTGTGTGTGTGTGTGTGTGTGTGGGTGCGTGTGTGTGTGTGTGTATAAGCTCACTAACACACTAGGCAAGGCAAGTTTATTTATATAGCACATTTCATGCACAATGGTAATTCAAAGTGCTTTACATAAAAGAAAGTAAAATAATCATAAAGAAAAATTATTAACAAAAATAAAACAAGCAATTTTAAACTTTTAAAATGATTAAAAAAATCAACAGAGTAGCGAACATGCTCCGAAGTGCCAATCTGAATCAACCTAGTC